>NW_026607717.1:0-121972 GCF_029499605.1 Hyla sarda | reverse complement strand
GGGGAGTCTATTGCAAAAGACAAGGCACCAGTCATGTACTTAGGACATCAGAGAGTCTGTTTCTTTCTATTAGACATCACCAATGTAACTTTGATCACAACACACTGCTCAATAACAACACCTGTGAATAGTGGTGCATGGTGCACGCTTGGTAACATCACTGAGATCCAAACACCAAGTTGGAGATATGTGCTTCCCATCATTGCAAACTTGTCTGTGGATATTAGATATCATAACCCCGCCAATCTTCAAGCGCTAAAATTGGGAATGGGGAAAGAGCTTCAGGATTTGCTGGTCAAATTTGATAAAGATGAGTATTTGCTTAAGAAACTACAGCAAGAAAGAGCTAATGCTACAATCCTAATACACCATGACCAGAATGAGCTAAAACACATCACACATCTGTTAGAAAATAATGCTAAGGGTTATTGGTGGGAGGTCATATTTGGGCATTCAAGTGCAGCTAATGGAATTTTGAATTTTTTAATCCATCCAATTGTAGTATTGCTCATTGTTGCTGTGGTTTTATCCCTTTTGCAAATTTACATGTGCTGTATGACACGATATCTATATAAAAAGATCCAAGTCCTATCCATGGAGATAGAAACACGAAATAGATATAAAATTGCATCGTATGAATTAGATGTACCATTAAAAACAGAGGAAAATCTTGTAAATTGTGACAACTGTGGCAGAAAAGGACATAGCAGAACAAACTGCCTAATTCCTGAACGACACAACAAATGTAATAAGAAAGTGAACATTTAATTACTTCAAGCATGAATACTTGAATTATATTTTATGGTGTGTTTAGTAGTGTAGTTGACATATGTATTTTAATTTTGTTGGTGAATATGTATTTGTAATAGTAATTCAAATTTAACTCCTTCAATGTCCTAATAGAAGTTTAATTTGTATGAAAACTAATTGGAATGAGTGGAAATTGATGAATGGTGAGTGACTGGGTTCACCCTTTCTCTGTTCGGATAATGATGGACCGCAAGGTTGAAGAGGAATATGGATCATGGAATTCTCATCGTTGGTGTGTCATTCAGACACAAAGGGGCATATGTTGGAAGTCAACATTGGACTGATACAATCAGATATGGTGGGAAGACAGGATATGGGGAGTGAATATGCTTTCTCCCCCAGGTGTAAATAGAAATGTCAATAGGCCTGGCATCTGGACATCTTGTTTGATCCTATTGTAAGCAGCAGTATTGATAAGCCTGAACATTTGGTTTTAAACTGTTGGGAAGCCATAAACAACAATGCTGAACCACAAGGATAAAAGTGAGCCTCCTGTCCTGAGGAGATGAAAGTAGCCCCTGCGGTGTCGCACACAATGGACTACGCATCTATAATGGAGTGAACATCCTGTTGGCATCAAGGTGTGAATCCCAAGGACTTGCATTTGTAATGGAGTAGACATCCTGTCACCCGATCAAGGTGTAATTCCCATTGACTTATCCGAGGTACAAGGGCGCCATCCACAGGAAGATGTACCTACTGCAACAATATTCAGAGACTGACCCGTATCTGGTTACTGCGAGTTGATTGGAGAGATTATAACAAAGAAGGCAGGACAATACCGGAGCAAAGGGTGGAGTTATGGGTGTGAATGTGGTTTGATGTGATATATATACTAGGCTAAATTGTATGGCAGTAGATTAGTATTAGATCTAGATACTAGGTTTTATATTTTATATGTTTATTAATGCTTATATTCTTTACCAAGTATAGGACATTGAAGGGAGGTTTTGCTATATATATTTTATTTTATTTTGCTTTGTAGCATTTCATGTTATTTTTCCTTTTGCTAAGTAAATAAGCTATTTCTTAAAGTCTGGATTCCTCATATTTCAAAGACTAATTCAGGATAGAGTAGGTAGCAGATTACAACAAATACAACACTGATCCACCCTCCCCCTAATACCATGCTGATCTTCTCTCCCCCTAATACAATGCTGATCCTCTCCCCCTAATACAATGCTGATTCCCCCATCCCCCTAATACAATGCTGATTTCCCCATCCCCCTAATACAATGCTGATTTCCCCATCCCCCAATACAATGCTTATTCCCCCATCCCCCTAATACAATGCTGACCCCCCTCCCTTTCCATCCCCCAAAAACCCTGCTGCCATCCCCCTAATACACTGCTGATCCCTCCTCCCATCCCCCCTAATACAATGCTGATCCACCCCTCCCCCTAATACAATGCTGATCCCCATGGCCCCCCCTAATACACTGCTATATCCCACCCCTGTTCCCCTCCACTTAACACAATGCTGTCCCCCCCCCACCCCACCCCGCCAGGGCCAGATTAAGGCTGCTTGGAAGACAGAGCACTTCTTTATGATGCCCCCCTCCCCCCCGACAGTTCCTTCACATTAGGTGCAGTATAGTTCCCCCACATTAGGTTGTAGTTCCCCCAGATTAGGTGCAGTAGAAGTGTCCGCACATTATTGTTGGCAGTACAAGTCCCCGCACATTAGATGTGCAGTACAGTTCCCCCACATTAGGTGTGCACTACAGTTCCCCCACATTAGGTGTGCAGTACAGTTCCCCCACATTAGGTGTAGTATAGTTCCCCCACATTAGGTGCAGTACAGTTCCCCCACATTAGGTGTGCAGTACAGTTCCCCCACATTACGTGTGCAATACAATACCCCCACATTAGGTGTGCAGTACAGTTCCCCCAGATTAGGTGCTGTATAGTTCCCCCAGATTAGGTGCAGTACAGTTCCCCCACATTAGGTGCAGTACAGTTCCCCCACATTAGGTGCAGTACAGTTCCCCCACAATAGGTTGGCAGTATAGTTCCCTCACATTAGGTGCAGTATAATTCCCTCACATCAGGTGCAGTATAGCTACCCCACATTAGGTGCAGTATAGTCCCCCACATTAGGTTGGCAGTATAGTTCCCCACATTAGGTTGGCAATATAGTTCCCCACATTAGGTTGGCAGTATAGTCCTCCACACTAGTTTGGCAGTTTAGTCTTCCATACTAGTTTGGCAGTATAGTCTTCATCATTAGGTGCAGTATAGTTCCCCACATTACGTGCAGTATAGTTCCCGACATTAGGTGCAGTATTGTCCCCCACATTGGATGCAGTATAGTTCCCCCACATTAGGTGCAGTATAGCACCCCCACATTGGGTGCAGTATAGTTCCCCACATTAGATGCAGTATACTTTCCCCACATTAGGTGCAGTATAGTTCCCCCACATTAGACGCAGTCTAGTATCCCACATTAGGTGCAGTATAGTTCCCCCACATTAGGTGCAGTATAGTTCCCCCACATTAGGTGCAGTATAGTCCCCCACATTAGGTGCAGTACAGTTCCCCCACAGACATTCAGCCTTCAGCCATATACAGTGTATGGCTGGAGGCTGTATGCCTGTTTACTGCCCCACTTCAGTATTCCGACCTCCACTCCGGGGTCACAATCTACTGCTATGGCCTATGGGCCACAGCAGTAGGTCCCTGGACCGGAGGTTGGATGGTCGGAACCCTGAAGATGACGTGACGCTGGTCACTTACCATGCGCATGTGTCCTCCTCACTGCTCCGCTCTGCTCTGTTACTATGGGCGCACGCGCGAGATGTCAGTGACGTCCCTGCTTGCACTACCTCCCGGAGGCCCATGCGTCTTTGAAGTTAACGCAGGGCCGCAGAGAGGTAACCGGGGCATCCTTGTGTCCTGAAAAGATTTTTCAGGACACAGGGATGTCCCTAATGTGACGTGTGCCCCCTGCGGGCACAGGGTCCGGAGCAGGCGCTCCATAAGCGCCAATGATGATCCGGCCTTGGCGGCCGCTGGATGGGGACAAAAATGCAGCCACATCTCAAAGCGGCCCCAGGGCCTGTGGCCCATCGGGAAATTTCCGGTTATTCCCGGTAGGCCAGTCCGGCCCTGCCCCTATGTTACCCATGTACACTCCTCTACACCCCCAACACCCCTCTGTCACCCATATACACCACTTTATCACCCATGTACACTCCTCTACACACCTGTACACTCCTCTACACACCTTAGCTCTAATACAATGCTAACTCCCTAATCAAATACACTGCAGACCCCCCCACTAATTTACTGCAGATTCCCTCCCCCTAATTTACTACAGCCCCCCCCCCAATACACTGCTGTTCCCCTCCTCTCCCATCCCCCCTAATACACTGCTAATCCCCCTCCCATCCCCCTAATACACTGCTGATCACCCTCCCATCCCCCCTAATACAATGCTGATTCCTTCTCACCTAATGGAATGCTGATCCACCCTCCCCCTAATACCATGCTGATCGCCCTCCGCCTAATACAATGCTGAACCCCTCTCCCCCTAATACAATGCTGATCCCCCCTCCGCCTAATACAATGCTGATTCCCTCATCCCTCTATTACAATGCTGATCTCCCCATCCCCTAATACAATGCTTATTCCCCCAACCCCCTAATACAATACTGATCAACCCCTCCCCCTAATACAATGCAGATCCCCTCCCCTCCCATCCCCCCAAAACACTGCTGCCATCCCCCCTAATACACTGCTGATCCCTCTCCCATCCCCCCTAACACACTGCTGATCCCCCTCCCATCTCCCCTAATACATTTCTGATCCACCCCTCCCCCTAATACAATGCTGATTCCCCCCAGCCCCCCTAATACACTGCAGTATCCCACCCCTGTCCCCCTCCACTTAATACAATGCTCCCCCCCCCCCCGGGCCAGATTATGGCTGCCTGGAAGACGGAGCACTTCATTATGATGCCCCCCCCCGACAATTGCACCGCATTAGGTGCAGTATAGCTCCCCCACATTAGGTTGTAGTTCCCCCAGATTAGGTGCAGTATAAGTCCCCGCACATTAGGTTGGCAGTACAAGTCCCCACACATTAGGTGGGCAGTACAGTTCCCCCACAATAGGTGTGCAGTACAGTTCCCCCACATTAGGTGTGCAGTACAGTTCCCCCACATTGTACATTGCGACTCTCTCCCCTCTTTTTTTTCTTTACTCTTCAACTTTGGTAGGGGCGCCACGCAAATTTTTTGTCAGTGTTCTTATTCACAGTAATATTCTTATTAAGTGTTTTTCTAGTTTGATTAACCCTGATGGTCGCTTTGTGTGCCTTTATGGCGAATTTTGCCATGTGCCTTTTATATTGGCTGCAATATATCCCTCCCCCATATTCTAGTGATGTATTAAGGAGGGTGGTGTCCTTTGTCTCTTCCCTACCAGATGTGCTCCTTCTTCCGGTAGGAGATTTCAATAATCTTTTGAATCTGTCCATAGATTAATTTGGGGGTAGAGGGGCCCCTATAGAGTCTTCTGTTACCGGTCTGACTAGGTTTGTAGAGGAAGCTGGGTGGGTTGACTTATGGAGTCGGTGCAATTCTGCAGGTAGGCAGTATTCCTGCTACTCTAGTTCCCATGGTACTCTGTCACATATTGATTTAGCGCTGGGTAATGACCTGTTCTTCCCATGGGTGGCGTTGGTGGAATATCTCCCCTTTCATTTATTGGATCATTCTCCTATTCATGTACACCTTAACTTCAGTTCTTGTGGGGGTCCTTGTGGCATCTTAATCCCTTCTGGTTTCAGGTACCAACAATAGGCCACACCCAGGTAGCGGATATTGAATCTTTCCTGGAAATGAATTGTGGCTCAGCTTCGCTGGGGGTAGTGTGGGATTCTCTGAAGGCTTTTGTCCGGGGTGTGTTTATTAGAGACATTACCACATGTAGATTGAAGAATCAAAGAATACAGGAGTTGTTGCAATTGCAGGTGCTTTCTGCAGAGAGGGATTTCCTTGTGAGTCCATCTGGTGCTGTTCAGGTTCGCTGGCAGTCTTTGAGTACTCTACTGGATGACATCTACTGCACATGGCGGATAATAAAGGTTTTTTTCAGCAGCAGCAGCAATATTTTGAAAGTGGGGAAAGCAATGGCCGTTTATTGGCACGTATGATTCGGGTGCAGCAGGGGTCTATGGCCATTCTCTTTCTCTGCAATGGTGCTGGGTCTCTGGTGCAGGAAGATGCTAAAATTCTTGGTGTGTTGGTCTCCTTTTATGAGTAGACGTATTCCTACAAATTGTTTTATGATGATGTTACTGTGTATCAATTTGTTTCCTCTATCCCGGTGGCAGCCCTGTCGCAGACCCAGAGAGACTTCCTGAACATACTTTGAGAGAGTTGGAGGAGGCCCTGGGTAATTTGCAAAATCACCAAGTCATCAGGGGTGGATGGGCTACCCAATGAATATCTTAAACAACATAGTGATTTACTGCTTCATTAGTTACTAGTAGTTCTGCAGGCTGCTGAAGTTGAGAGGGGCTTAACTTCTTCTATGTCAGAGGCATTATTATAGTACTATTGCTGAAGCCTGGGAAAGATTCACTTTTGGTGGGTTCTTACCGACCAATCTCATTGTTGTGTTCAAATATTAAACTTTTGCGTCATATGGGCTTCGGTCTTCAATTTCTGAAATGGGTTCAGTTGTTATACGCGGCTCCGGGGCCAGAATCAGGACTAACGGTCTACTCTCCCACTCTTTTCCCCTGGGTAGAGGCATGCGCCAGGGGTGTCCCCTGTCCCCTTTTCTTTTTGCTATAGCCATAGAAACCCTGGCCGTGTTGTTCGATCGTCATTTTTCTTTTTCTTAATTTCCTTCCCTTATAGCCTGGTTTAATATTCTCCTACTCCTAATGTGTCTTCCAACGCTTATCTTTTTATTTTCTTTTTTGGTGACTGCTACATAGGGTTATAACATGGTGCTCTAGTTTATATTTGTCATAAGAACCTGGAGGTAGGTGTCATTCGTGGGGGTGGGGGGAAGGGATGGGGGGTTGTTTTGATTTGTTCATGTGTGTTTTTTATGTTTTGTCAAAAACTAAGCAAAAACCTTAATAAATCTTTCTGATTAAAAAAATAAAAATATTGTTAAAGGGGATTCCTACAAATAAAAAACAGAGACTAAGGATCATAAATGTTCCTAATCTCTGTACCTGAGACAAGGTTGTGTTATATAAGAAGCTGTTCATAGACGATATACTTATTAACAACACATATATCTTCATGTATAAGGGAGAGACTAAAACATCTCTACAGGTCTAGATTTTACATCTAGCCTGATCGTTATCAGTAATTAATATAAATATTAATTACCTGTCTCGTGGTTCCTTTCTTGCAGCTGACGAGGGTATATGTCATGTTCCCCTTCTCACCGGGCATCATTCACCTGTAAAAAGACACCGGTATGATAACATGCTCCTTATACATGCTACAGACGCTAATATATATAACACTCTAGGGCCAGAACTACTTATCTCAGGGATTATGAAACCGCATAAGAAAAGGGAAAAAAAATACATAAATAAAGGAACACATTGGGATCTAGATAATTTTTTCTATCTTAAAATATTTTGTACATTTTAACTACTTTTTTTTATAAAATATTTTATCTAAATTTCTTTATAATATATAAAACAGTTAATCATGTAATAGGAATGTATGCCCTTTAATTCTGAAAGGGGGTTGTTGAATTATTGTATTAATTGTTTTTCACCTCTGTCCCTCCTCTTTTATTCCCCTTGTCATCCTGGTCCACCCCTGACCCCTGTTAACTACCGCCCCCTGAGTACACCCTCTTGTCATCCATGTCTACCGTGGCCAACCCTTTCCAACCCCTGTTACCTATGTTCACCATCTTCGTCCACCCCTCTGAAAACCCCCAACCCCCCCCCCCCCCACATCTACCTCTCTGTCACCCATGTCCATTCCCTATTCTCCCCTCTGTCCCTTTGTCACTTCTGTCCACCCTTATTTTACCCCCTTGTCACCCCTGTCCACCCCTCTAACCCCCTGTCTCCCATGTACACCCTCCTGTCATCCATGTCCACCTTGGCCACCCCTCTGTCACCCATGTTCACCCCCCCCCATTCTCCACCCCACTGGCCACATCCTTGTCACCTATGTTCATCTGCTCTGTCCCATTGTCACCCCTGTCCACCCCTCTGTCACCCCCTACGCCCACCTGTCACCCATCTACATTCTTCTACACCCATCACCCTAGTCTTTCTCCCTCATCCTATTTACAGTTCCTTCCCCACAAATATATATAATATTAAAATATATAATCACGGCTTTGCTGACCCACCATGTTGGCCTGTACTTGTTATTTTCCATTCTGTGATGATTGTTGCTCTTTTGGCCTATGTGTCGATATTATATGACCCAGTATTCACTTTCTGTACATGATGCGCTGCACTGGAGTTTTTATTTTATTGTTTACTTCCAATAAAACATGTTTTGAATATTTAAAAAAATATATATAATCACCACAGCCCAAGTTGCCTAACTTTAGACCCCTACATAATATAATCTAAAAATGCCTCATCTCAAATTCCCATGTCAGATGTTTCCCATCCTCCACTCTTTCCTGCGCTCTAATACAATGCTGACTCCCCTCCTGAGCTCTAATACAATGCTAACTCCCCAATCAAATCCACTGCAGACCCCCCACTAATACACTGCAGACCCCCCTCCCCCTGTTATACTGCTGATCCCCTCCCCCTAATACACTGCTGTTCTCCTCCTCTTCCTTCCCCCCTAATACACTGCTGTTCCCCTCCCCTCCCCCTAATGCTGACCCCCTTCCTCTCCCATCCCCTAATACACTGCTGATCCCCCTCCCATCCCCCTAATACACTGCTGATCCCCCTCCCATCCCCCTAATACAATTCTGATCGCCCCTCCCCCTAATACAATGCTGATCCCCTCTCCCCCTAATGCAATGCTGATCCCCCTCCCCTAATACAATGCTGATTCCCCCATCCCACTAATACCATGCTGATCGCCTCTCCCCCTAATACAATGCTGATCCCCACTCCCCCTAATACAATGCTGATCCCCCCTCCCCCTAATACAATGCTGATTCCCCCATCCCCCTAATACAATGCTGATTCCCCCATCCCCCTAATACAATGCTGATCTCCCCATCCCCCAATACAATGGTTATTTCCCCACCCCCCTAATACAATACTGATCATCCCCTCCCCCTAATACAATGCTGACCCCCCTCATCTTCCATCCCACAAAAACACTGCTGCCATCCCCCCTAATACACTGCTGATCCCCCCTCCCATCCCAACTAATACACTGCTGATCCCTCCTCCCATCTCCCCTAATACAATGCTGATACACCCCTCCCCCTAATCCTTCCCTCCCTCTAATACAATGCTGATCCCCCTCGTCCCCCTAATACACTGCTGTATCCCACCCCTGTCTCCCTCCACTTAATACAATGCTGCCCCCCCCCACCCCAGGGCCAGATTAAGGTTGCCTGGAAAGCGGAGCACTTCATTATGATGCCCCCCCCCCCGACAGTTCCCTCACATTAGGTGCAGTATAGTTCCCCCACATTAAGTTGTAGTTCCCCCAGATTAGGTGCAGTGTAAGTCCCCGCACATTATTGTTGGCAGTACAAGTCCCCACACATAAGATGTGCAGTACAGTTCCCCCACATTAGGTGTAGAATAGTTCCCCCACATTAGGTGCAGAACAGTTCCCCCACATTAGGTGTGCAGTACAGTTCCCCCACATTAGGTGTGCAATACAGTCCCCCCACATTAGGTGTGCAGTACAGTTCCCCCAGATTAGGTGCAGTATAGTTCCCCCAGATTAGGTGCAGTACAGTTCCCCCACATTAGGTGCAGTACAGTTCCCCCACATTAGGTGCAGTACAGTTCCCCCACATTAGGTTGGCAGTATAGTTCCCTCACATTAGGTGCAGTATGATTCCTTCACATTAGGTGCAGTATAGCTCCCCCACATTAGGTGCAGTATAGCTCCCCCACATTAGGTTGGCAGTATAGTTCCCCACATTAGGTTGGCAGTATAGTTCCCCACATTAGGTTGGCAGTATAGTCCTCCACACTAGTTTGGCAGTATAGTCCTCCACACTAGTTTGGCAGTATAGTCTGCCACATTAGGTGCAGTATAGTTCCCCACATTATGTGCAGTATAGTTCCCAACATTAGGTGCAGTAAAGTCCGCCACATTAGGTGCAGTATTGTTCCCCCACATTAGGTGCAGTATAGCTCCCCCACATTAGGTGCAGTATAGTTCCCCACATTAGGTGCAGTATACTTTCCCCACATTAGGTGCAGTATAGTTCATCCACATTAGGTGCAGTATAGTTCCCCACATTAGGTGCAGTATAGGTCCCCTACATTAGGTGCAGTATAGTTCCCCCACATTAGGTACAGTATAGTCCCCCACATTAGGTGCAGTACAGTTCCCCCTCAGACATTCAGCCTTCATCATTGGGCTGGGAATTGGTGGCGCAAAAAATAAGAGATCATATGAATTTTTAGGTGAAAGATTGAAAGAGTTATGATTTTTAAAGGTAAGAAGGAAAAAACGAAAATGCAAAAAAGGAAAAACCCCGGGTCCTTAAGGGGTTAAAAATTCAAAAAAAATTGAGAAAAAAAAGTGAAAAACACACACACTACATTTTTATTATTGTCGGCTACATTTTTAGTGCCCTGCCCGCACACACAAATTGATCCCTGTTTAAAAATTAATACAAATTTTGTTTTGCTGGAAGTGTCTCCATCACTTTTTTGGAAAAGTATAAAAACTTTAAAAAGAATAAAAACCGCCTGCAAAAATGTCAAAGTTAAAACCCACATGGCGTTTTTCCTGGTGTTTTTTTTTTACTTCCATAGACTTCTATGGGAAAAAAACGCCATGATTTCAGGGAAAAAAAACACCATAGGCTCAACATTCTGCGATTTCGCATAACTGCCAAGGAGCTGAAAAAGAGTGGGAAAAAAAACGCCAAACTGAAAAACGCTAAGTGCAAAAATAATTTTGCGATTTCTCATTGATTTACAGCTAACAGCGTTTTTTGGCCGATATATTGCCATACAGCAGAAAAAAACAAGTGGAATTCCAGCCTTACTATGTCACAGACACAAAGATATTTAGACATTTAGGTGCTTTTGCCTTTACATGTATGCAACACTACAAATATGAATATACAATACTTCCACCCCATCTCTTTGTGTAATAGAATTGAATAGACAGCATATACTTGGTCAATTGTAAACATCAGCAAAGTGTATAGTTAACTAATTAGATTGAAAACAATTTACATTAATATTTTGACACATTATATTTAGAGATGAGCGAATCGAATCTGACGAACCCGAATTCTATTGAATTTCAGGAAAAATTCGATTCTGATCGAATACGAACTTCGCTGTGATTCGATCGCACGAATCGATTTATTAAACTCCATTTTCCTGCGTTCTAGGCTGTTTTAGACCTAAGATGGCGGCTCCACATGTCAGTACATGGGGCAAGGCACCATGGGAGGGCAGGAAGCTGGCACGGGAATCAAGGTAGGCGGGCTGACCCTGAATCACATGTCAGATGCAGCCTATCAGTGTTCACTGACCCCTGTGATGTCACAGCCCTATATAATCGGCGGCCATCTTCCCTCTGGTCATATCTTCTCCACACGAGATAGGGAAAGGAAGTGACTGCACGTCTGTATGCTGATCGCATACAACGGCGTTATACAGCATCCAACCGCTACGAGTAGCAGTGACATCAGCATTAGGGAAAGATACAGGGCACAGTGTTGCTGCAGTTCTGACCGAGAGCGATTCTAGCAAAACCTCGTATTCTCATTACTCAATATAGCAGGCATAGAGGTGCTGCATAGCAGTCACCTGCGTCATAGATCTCACAGCTTTTTTACCTGTATGGAGCATCTAATCTCCTCTTTTTTCAGCCCAATTGAGTTTTTTCTGTTGCTCCACAAATCTGATTCTCACAATTGTGTGACAGAGTGCAATTTAGGGCTTAATCCCTGTAAAAAAAAAAAATTCTGTGGTGCTGCCCAGTTGGGTCCTGCTGCTGTTCAGAAATAAGTCATATTAGTGTGGACTTTAGTGCCTTTTTACCATTTTTCACCTGTTACTCTGTCTCTGTGCTAAATTCAGTGTTATACCACACGTTATACACCTGCCAGTGTATGAAAGAAAAAAAAAGTATTTCCTGCGTACACATGCGCTTAACAGTGCCCTTATCATTGCAAAGGGCCTACATACAAGCAAATAGCATACCATATACCACCTTTTTTTCTGTCTCTGTGCTAAATTCAGTGTTATACCACATGTTATACACCTGCCGGTGTATTAAAGAAAAAAAAAGTTTTTCCTGTGTACAAATACGCTTAACAGTGGCCTTATCATTGCAAAGGGCCTACATACAAGCAAATAGCGTGCCATATACTACCTTTTTTTCTGTCTCTGTGCTAAATTCAGTGTTATACCACACGTTATACACCTGCCGATGTATTAAAGAAAAAAAAGTTTTTCCTGCGTAGAAATACGCATACCAGTGTGCTCATCATTGTAAAGGGCATACATACAACAAAGGAGTGTACTATTTAGTAACTGTTATTCTGTCTAGGGCCTATATACTGTGAAAGGACAGCCGTAAGTAATCGCCTGCTGCTGTTCTAGACAAATACCGTTTAAAGAGTAGTGTGGCGTATTGTAATACCCTCATAAACGCATTAAGTATGTCAGACAGGGAAGTGCCAGGGTGTGCACAGAGAAGGGGCAGAGGCCTACATACGTCAGGCAGAGTTGGCAACAGACTTGGGGCGAGTGGCAGCAGGAGTCGCAGCAATAGGCCTGAGCTCCCGTTAACACCCAGCGGTCGTGTCGTCGACCCATCTCTCCTCGTCAATTGGTTTGCACACTCATCCCCATCATCACAAGTGACATCAGACAACCCCAGTCAAGAGTCGGTGGGTTCCTCAGACACAACCCTCAGTTGGCATGGCCCGGGAGCAGTCCCCGTAATCCCATTGCCTTTGTCCTATGCTGTTCCCTCTCCCAAAGAAGTATCTCATGCTTTGGGTTCAGCTCCACTATTTAGTGGGGACGATGTAATAGAGGACAGTCAGCAGCTAATGGGCAGCCAAGAATGTGAGGAGACATGCGTTGCTTGCTCCGCAAGGCGGCCAAGTAGTTATGCGGAGAGTGACGTGGGAGGCGGTGTTTCAATTGTTCAGGGTCCTGAAGCAGACACTGTTCTGGAACACGAGGAGGACATCAGTGACGTGCACACATCTTTTGATCATGATGAAGCCAATCGCAATTGGGAGCCGGGTGCAGAAGCCGGGGCTTCATCATCATCAGGAGAAGAGATTTGCTCTTTGTTTATGAGGCAGCAAGGCGGTAGCACGGTTGGCAATCAGCGTGGTGGTGGCAGTAGTGGAAATTCAGGAGCCAAACGTGCCAGGGGGAGACCACCTGCTTTGCGGCAAGCTACCATTCTGGGAGGTAGTGGAACAGGGGTTCCTGGAGACGGCGCCAATAGCAGTCAAATAGTGCGGACTGCGGGTGGGAAAAAGAGCTACTCTGTGGTGTGGTTGTTCCTCATAAAGAATCCGGAGGACCTTAGCGTAGTCACATGCAAAATCTGTCGGCAGAAAGTGAAGCGTGGCCAGGGTCCCAATCTTGGCACCACGGCCCTGCGTCAACACATGATTCGCCACCATAAAGCGGCCTGGGATAACCGTGGCTCCGATGTAGTGGTCCAGCCTGCCGCATCACCCAGCGGCCATTCGCTCCCTCCGTCATCCAGCCAAGGCTCCACCACCTCAGCTGAAGGGAGCATTGTGTCAAACCCTCCTTCTGGCGCTCCTGCTTCTTCCACTTTTTGTCAGCCATTCCGCCAACAATCGATCGGCGAAGCCATGTCCAAGAGACAACAGTATGCGCCCACTCATCCAACGGCGCAGAAGTTGAATGTGCTCCTGTCCAAGTTGCTGGTGTTGCAGTCCCTCCCTTTCCAACTGGTGGACTCTGCAGCTTTCAGGGAATTGATGGCTTGTGCCGAGCCGAGGTGGAGAGTCCCAAGCCGTCATTTCTTTGCGAAGAAGACAGTACCAGCCCTGCATAAGTTTGTGCAAGAGAAGGTGGGCCAGTCCTTGAGCCTGTCGGTGTGTTCAAAAGTGCACAGCAGCGCCGATGTTTGGAGCTGTAACTACGGGCAGGGACAATACATGTCTTTTAGGGCCCACTGGGTAAATGTGGTTCCTGCACAGCCACAACAGCAACTTGGACAGGTCACACCGCTTACTCCTCCACACTCTCGCTCCCAGACAGTTGGTCCTTTTACAGTGTGCGCCTTCTCCTCCCCTGTGTCCTCGGCCTCCACTGCACGTCCAAATCTCGGTGGCCCTTCATCGTACCACGTGTGTAGGGCACAGCGGTGTCAAGCCGTCCTTCACACAGGGGAGGAACTGCTAAAGTTAATTAGGGAAGAAATCTGAGTATGGCTTACTCCACGAAATCTGGAAATGGGAACCATGGTGACCGACAAGGAAGTGTGAACCATTCGCCCTGCATGGCACATGTGTTGAATCTGGTTGTCAAGAAGTTCATCAAGTCTTCACCCCATTTGCAAGACGTCCTGACAATGGCAAGGAAACTGTGCATGCACTTCAGCCACTCGTACACCGCCAATCAGACTTTGCTTGAGCTGCAGCATCAGAACGGTATCCCACAACATAGTCTCATTTGTGACATTGCCACATGTTGGAATTCCACCCTCCATATGTTGGACAGACTATACGAACAAAGAAAAGCCATCACGGATTTTTTGATGATCCAAGCAGATAGGAGTACTCCCCTGTGTAACGTCAATGTGAACAAGTGGCAGCTCAATCGTGACACCTGCCATTTGCTGAGGCCCTTCGAGGAAGCCACATTTTTTGTTAGTTGCTCGAATTACGCCATGAACGACGTAATTCCACTCCTACATTTACTCCAAAAAATGATTGAAAACATGGCTGGTCACGGCAATGGAGACGTTGCGCCTACATCAGAAGGCTACATGAGTCCTGTGGGGGATGAACTGGAGGAGGATGATGAGGGGCAGAGCGGAGCACAGTTTACGGTGGATGAGATGGCTGGTGTTTCTGGTCATTGGACAGGAGTGGAGGAGCAGGAGCAGCCAGGCAGGTAGTCCCAGCGAGTCACTGTCACAAATGGCACGATGCATGCTGAGTTGCTTGCGTAGTGACCCCCGAATTGTCAAAATTCGTCAGCGCGATGACTTCTGGATCTCCACCTTATTAGACCCCTCGCTATCGGCCCAGAATGGGGGCCTTTTTTTACACCCACTGAGAGGGAGGACAAACTGACCTACTTCAGGGAGCTTCTATGTAGTCGGTTGGCCGATGCCTATCGGCCACATGGTCCATCCACTCGCAGGTCTGACTTGGGGGGCCCTCTGCGCCCACCTTCCACTGCCACGGCTGCTGGGGAGGGGAGGGCTGGCAGCAGCAGTACCGGCTCAATCAGCAGCAGCCTGAGTCTACAGTCGCTGATGAGTAGCTTCCTTCAGCCGCATAGTGAAGCTACTCATCAGCAGCAGGTGGACATGGAGCAGGACCTGAACCAGCAGGTGGTGGCATACCTCGACATGACCCTGCCAACAACCGTTGAAGATCCGCTGGACTTCTGGGCAGCCAAACTTGATTTATGGCCGCAACTAGTGGCGTTTGCCCTGGAAAAGCTGTCCTGCCCGGCCAGTAGTGTGCCATCAGAGCGGGTGTTTAGTGCGGCCGGGGCCATAGTCACCCCAAGGCGAACTCGTCTGTCCACTAATAATGTGGAGAGACTGACGTTTGTCAAGATGAATCAGGGATGGATCAGCCAGGATTTCCAGCCACCAATGACAGATGGGTCTGAGTAGATTGACCATGCTCCTACAACAAAATTTTCTCTATTGTGGTTGGTTATGAAACCCTCTGGGGCAGACCTGGGCATTGTACGGCCCGCTTGCCACATACGGCCCTTTGATTGGCTCTGACCGGCCCGCGCTGATTGGGGGACAGCTATGCTGCCTAATCTGTGGGACAACTATGCTCCTAATCTGGGGGACATCTACGCTGCCTAATCTGGGGGACATCTATGCTGCCTAATCTGGGTGACATCTATGCTGCCTAATCTGGGGGACAACTATGCTCCTTATCTTTGGGACAACTGTGCTCCTAATCTGGGGGACAACTAAGCTTCTAATCTGGGGGACATGTATGCTGCCTAATCTGGGTGACATCTATGCTGCCTAATCTGGGGGACAACTATGCTCCTTATCTGGGGACAACTATGCCTCCTAATCTGGGGGACATCTATGCTGCCTACTCCTGGGGAACAAGTATGCTCCTAATCTGGGGGACATCTATGCTGCCTAATATGGGTGACATCTATGCTGCCTAATCTGGGGGACATCTATGCTGCCTACTCTGGGGACAAGTATGATCCTAATCTGGGAGGACATCTATGCTGCCTAATCTGGGTGACATCTATGCTGCCTAATCTGGGGGACAACTATGCTCCTTGTTACGCAAGCGCTCCGGGTCCCTGCTCCTCCCCGGAGCGCTTGCGGCATTCTCCTGTCTGCAGCGCCCCGGTCAGACCCGCTGACCGGGAGCGCTGCACTGTCACTGCCGGCGGGGATGCGATCCGCATAGCGTGACGCGCCCGCCCGCGGGTCGCATCCCAATCCACTCACCTGTCCCGTTCCCTGGCTGTCACGTCCCGGCACGCGCGGCCCCCGATCTCTAGGGCGCGCGCGCGCCGGCTCTCTGAAATTTAAAGGGCCAGTGCACCACTAATTGGTGCCTTGCCCAATCAGTTGTCAATCACTCCCATTCATATAAAAACACCACTTCTCCTTCCTGTCCCTGCCGGATCTTGTTGCCCTAGTGCCCTGAGAAAGTGTTTTGTGTATCCCAAGCCTGTGTATCCAGACCCTTGCCGTTGCCCCTGACTACGATCCTTTGCTACCTGCCCTGACCCTTCTGCTACGTCCGACCTCACTCTTGCCTTGTCCCTGTCTACCGCGCCTGTCTCAGCTGTCAGTGGGGTTGAGTCGCTATCGGGTGGAACGATCTGGGGGTTACCTGCCGCTGCAAGTCCATCTCGCTTTGCGGCGGGCTCTGGTGAAAACCAGTAACCCCTTAGATTCCGTTCCCCTGGTACGGCCCACGCCCATCACCTCACTGAAAACAGAGGATCCACCTCCAGTGTCCTCGCTGCTTACCAGTCCGGATCCTGACAGTAGATCCGGCCATGGATCCCGCTGAGGTCCCGCTGCCTAGTGTCGCTGACCTAACCACCATGGTCGCCCAGCAATCACAGCAGATCACGCAACAAGGACAGCAGCTGACTCAACTGACCGTTATGCTGCAACAGCTTCTGCCGCAACTACAGCAATCATCTCCTCCGCCAGCTCCTGCATCTCCTCCGCAGCGAGTGGCTACTCCCAGCTTCCGCCTGTCTCTACCGGACAAGTTTGATGGGGACTCTAAACAGTGCCGTGGATTCCTGTCCCACACCTGGAGATGGTGTCGGACCAATTTCCTACTGAATGATCTAAGGTGGCTTTCGTGGTCAGTCTCCTGTCTGGAAAGACCTTGTCATGGGCCACACCGCTTTGGGACCGCAATGATCCCGCCACCGCTACTATCCAGTCCTTCTTCTCTGAAGTACGTAGTGTTTTTGAGGAGCCAGCCCGGGCTTCCTCAGCCGAGACTGCTTTGCTGAACCTTGTCCAAGGGAGTTCTTCTGTGGTGAATACGCCATCCAGTTCCACACCCTCGCCTCAGAGCTGTCCTGGAATAAGGAGGCCCTCTGCGCGACCTTCAAGAAAGGCATATCCAGTAACACCAAAGATGTCCTGGCCGCACGAGAAATTCCTGCTAATATGTCAGAACTCATCCATTTGCCCACCCGCATCGACATTCGTTTCTCGGAAAGACGCCAGGAACTTCGACAGGGAAAAGGATCTTGTTCGCACCAGGCGGTTTTTCTCCCCGGCTCCCCTCTTCCAACGTCCTTTGCAATCTGTTCTTGTGCCTTCCGCCGAGGAGGATCGGTCTCGCCTGACCCTACAAGAGAGGACTCGCTGACGAAATGAGAATTTGTGCCTGTACTGTGCTAATACCGAACATTTCCTAAAAGACTGTCCTATCCGCTCTCCACGTCAGGAGAAACGCACGCACCTACTTCACAAGGGTGAAACGACACTTGGTGTGAATTCAGCCTCTCCACGTCTGACTGTACCTGTGCGGATTTCTCCTTCCGCCAACTCCTCCTTCTCAGCAGTGGCCTTCTTGGATTCAGGTTCTGCAGGAAACTTTATCTTGGCCTCTTTTGTAAATAGGTTCAGTATTCCAGTAACCCGTCTCGTCAAGCCGCTTTTTATCTCTTCTGTAAACGGAGAGAAATTGGACTGCACTGTGCGCTACCGCACTAAACCCCTGCCCATGAGCATTGGTCTTCACCATGAAAAAATTTAATTTTTCGTTCTGCCTAACTGCACCTCTGAAGTTCTTCTCGGCCTGCCGTGGCTCCAGCGTCATGCTCCTCCCCTCGACTGGACCACCGGGGAGATCAAAAGCTGGGGTCCTTCTTGTCACAAGCGATGTCTCACATCTGCTCCCACTTGTCAAACCCCTGAGGCTTCATCTTTACCGGGCCTTCCCAAGGCTTACCAGGACTATTCAGATGTATTCTGCAAAAAGCAAGCAGAGGTCTTACCTCCACATAGACCTTTTGATTGTCCCATTGACCTTCTTCTGGTACCACTCCTCCCCGTGGCAGGATTTACCCTCTTTCAGCCCCAGAGACTCAAGCCATGACGGAGAATATCCAGGAGAACCTAAAGAGAGGTTTTATTCGGAAATCCTCATCCCCTGCTGGAGCGGGGTTCTTCTTTGTTTCTAAAAAGGATGGATCCTTACGCCCATGTATTGACCTACCGCGGTTTAAACAAGATTACCATCAAAAACCGCTATCCCCTGCCTTTGATTTCCGTACTCTTTGACCGTCTACGCGGAGCAAATATCTTCACCAAACTGGACTTCAGGGGCGCATATAATCTTATTCGCATCCGTAAGGTGATGAGTGTAAAACCGCTTTCAATACCAGAGATGGACATTTGAATATCTAGTTATGCCCTGTGGGCTCTGCAACGCCCCTGCAGTCTTCCAGGACTTTGTTAATGAGATCTTTCGGACTTATTGTATACCTGTGTTGTGGTCTACTTGGATGACATCTTGATTTTTTCCTCTAACTTAGAGGAACACCGTCGTCATGTCCGTCAAGTGCTCCAAAGACTCCGTGAAAACCACCTTTACGCTAAATTTGAAAATGTCTCTTCCTTTCCTAGGTTACCTAGTCTCTGGCCAAGGGCTTCAAATGGATCCAGATAAACTGTTGGCGGTTTTGATTGGCCACGCCCTTCTGGACTCCGCGCTATCCAACGCTTCCTGGGATTCGCCAACTATTATCGACAGTTTATTCCCCATTTCTCCACCATTGTGGCCCCTATTGTGGCTCTGACCAGGAAGAATGCTAATCCTAAGTCGTGGCCTCCACAAGCGGATGAGGCCTTCAATCGCCACAAAGCTGCCTTCGCCTCTGCACCAGTTCTGTCCAGACCTGATCCGTTAAAACCATTCTTCCTGGAAGCAGACGCTTCCTCAGTCGGAGCCGGAGCCATACTTCTGCAAAAAAAACGCTACCGGACGTAACATTACTTGTGGTTTTTTCTCAAAGACTTTCTCTCCGGCAGAAAAGAACTACTCTATTGGAGATCGTGAACTGCTGCCCATCAAGTTAGCACTTGAGGAGTGGAGACATCTATTGGAGGGTTTAAAACACCCCATTGTCATTTATACTGACCACAAGAATTTGTCTTACCTCCAGTCCGCTCAGCGTCTGAATCCTCGCCAGGCTAGATGGTCGTTGTTTTTTGCCCGCTTCAACTTCGAGATACACTTTCGTCCCGCTGAAAAGAATGTCAGAGCTGACGCCCTTTCTCGTTCCTCTGATGCCTCTGAGTCTGAAGCCTCTCTGCAGCATATTATACCACCTGAGTGCCTGGTCTCCTCTGCTCCATCCTCACTGGGGGCAAACCCCCCCTGGAAAGACTTTTGTTCCTCCACTCCTTCGCCTCAAGATCCTCAAATGGGGGCATTCTTCTCACCTGGCTGGTCATGCTGGCATTAAAAAGTCCATTCAGCTCATCTCCCGTCTGTATTGGTGGCCTACACTAGAGGGTGACGTTACTGATTTTGTTCGGGCCTGTACTGTTTGTGCCCGGGATAAAATCCCTAGCCAGAAGCCTGCTGGACTCCTCCTTCCTTTGCCTGTCCCTGAGCAACTATGGTCCCAAATTGCCATGGATTTCATTACAGATCTTCCCGTATCCCATGGCAACACCGTCATCTGGGTGGTCATTGATCGTTTTTCCAAAATGGCTCACTTCATTCCACTTCCAGGCCTTCCTTCTGCGCCACAGTTGACAAAGCAATTTTTTCTGCAAATTTTTCGTCTTCACGGGCTTCCCACGCATATTGTCTCGGATAGAGGCGTTCAATTTGTGTCAAAATTTTGGAGAGCTCTCTGTAATCAATTAAAGATCAAATAAAATTTCTCGTCCTCCTATCACCCCCAATCCAATGGACAAGTGAAAAGAGTAAACCAGATTCTTGGTGACTACTTGCGACATTTTGTCTCCTCCCGCCAAGATGATTGGGTCGACCTTCTGTCCTGGCTGAATTCTCGTACAATTTCAAAAATTCTGAATCCTCCGCCAAATCCCCATTCTTTGTGGTGTACGGCCGTCACCCTCTGCCCCCCCTCCCCATTCCCACTTCTTCTGGAGTTCCTGCCGTGGATGAAGTAACCTGGGACTTCTCCGTTATCTGGAAGGAGACTCAAAAGTCGCTCCTACTGGCCTCGTCTCGTATGAAGAGACATGCAGATAAAAAGAGAAGAACTCCTCCTGTCTTCGCTTCTGGTGACAAAGTGTGGCTCTCTGCCAAATATATCCCGTTTTGTGTTCCTAGCTACAAGCTGGGTCCACGTTACCTTGGACCATTTAACCCCTTAAGGACTCAGGATTTTTCAGTTTTTGCACTTTCGTTTTTTCCTCCTTACCTTTTAAAAATCATAACCCTTTCAATTTTCCACCTAAAAATCCATATTATGGCTTATTTTTTGCGTCGCCAATTCTACTTTGCAGTGACATTAGTCATTTTAACCAAAAATGCACGGCGAAACGGAAAAAAAATCATTGTGCGACAAAATCGAAGAAAAAACGCCATTTTGTAACTTTTGGGGGCTTCCGTTTCTACGCAGTGCATATTTCGGTAAAAATTACACCTTATCATTATTCTGTAGGTCCATACGGTTAAAATAATACCCTACTTATATAGGTTTGATTTTGTCGCACTACTGGAAAAAATCATAACTACATGCAGGAAAATTTATACGTTTAAAAATGTCATCTTCTGACCCCTATAACTTTTTTATTTTTCCACATATAGGGCGGTATGAGGACTCATTTTTTGCGCCGTGATCTGAAGTTTTTATCGGTATGATTTTTGTTTTGATCTGACTTTGTGATCACTTTTTATTCATTTTTTAATGGTATAAAAAGTGACAATAAATGCGCTTTTTTTTACTTTGGAATTTTTTTGCGTGTACGCCATTGACCGTGTGGTTTAATTAATGATATATTTTTATAGTTTGGACATTTACCACATATGCTTATTTTTTTTTTTTACACTGTTTTATTTTTTTTTATGGGAAAAGGGAGGTGATTCAAACTTTTATTAGGGAAGGGGTTAAATGACCTTTATTAACACTTTTTTTAAACTTTTTTTTTGCAGTGTTATAGGTCCCATAGGGACCTATAACACTGCACACACTGATCTCTCATCCTGATCACAGGCGTGTATTAACACGCCTGTGATCAGTGTTATCGGCGCTTGACTGCTCCTGCCCGGATCTCAGGCACGGAGCAGTCATTCGCCGATCGGACACCGAGGAGGCAGGTAAGGGCCCTCCCGGTGTCCTGTAAGCTGTTCGGGACGCCGCGATTTCACCGCGGCGGTCCCGAACAGCCCGACTGAGCAGCCGGGTCACTTTCACTTTCACTTTAGAAGCGGTGGTCAGCTTTGACCGCCGCTTCTAAACGGTTAATACCGCACATCGCTGCGATCGGCGATGTGTGGTATTAGCCGCGGGTCCTGGCCGTTGATAAGCGCCGGGACCGACGAGATATGATGCGGGATCACGGCGCGATCCCGCTTCATATCGCGGGAGCCGGCGCAGGACGTAAATATATGTCCTGCGTCGTTAAGGGGTTAAAGTCAAAAGTCAAATCAACTCTGTCTCCTACAAGCTTCATCTTCCTCCTTGTCTTCGTATTCCTAACTCCTTTCATGTTTCCCTTCTCAAACCTCTCATTCTTAACCGCTTTTCCCCCAAGGTCACCGTTCCTGCTCCTGTCTCTGGCTCCTCTGATGTCTTTGCGGTAAAAGAAATCCTCGCCTCCAAGTCTGTCAGAGGTAAAAAAAAAATTCTTGTTGACCGAAGAGAGTTCTTGGGAGCCCGAGGACAACATCCTCGACAAGGAGCTCATTCATAGGATCCTGGGCTCCAAAAAGAGGGGGAGACCAAAGATGGGGGTACTGTTACGCCGAGCGCTCCGGGTCCCTGCTCTTCCCCGGAGCGCTCGCGGCATTCTCCTGTCTGCAGCACCCCGGTCAGGCCCGCTGACCGGGAGCGCTGCACTGTCACTGCCTCTGTGGATGCGATCCGCATAGCGGGACGCGCCCGCCCGCGGGTCGCATCCCAATCCACTAACCTGTCCAGTTCCCCAGCTGTCACGTCCCGGCGCACGGGGCCCCGCTCTCTAGGGCGCGCGCGCCAGCTCTCTGAAATTTAAAGGGCCAGTGCACCACTAATTGGTGCCTGGCCCAATCAGTTGTCAATCACTCCCATTCATATAAAAACCCACTTCCCCTTCCTGTCCCTGCCGGATCTTGTTGCCCTAGTGCCCTGAGAAAGCGTTTTGTGTATCCCAAGCCTGTGTATCCAGACCCTTGCAGTTGCCCCTGACTACAAACCTTTGCTGCTTGCCCTGATCTTCTGCTACGTCCGACCTAGCTCTTGCCTTGTCCCTGTGTACCGCGCCTGTCTCAGCTGTCAGTGGGGTTGAGTCGCTATCTGCTGGAACGACCTGGGGGTTTCCTGCCGCTGCAAGTCCATCCCGCTTTGCGGCGGGCTCTGGTGAAAACCAGTAACCACTTAGATTCCGTTCCCCTAATACAGCCCACGCCATCACCTCACTGACACAGAGGATCCACCTCCAGTTTCCTTGTTGCTTACCAGTCCGGATCCTGACACTCCTTATCTGGGGGACAACGATGCTCCTAATCTGGGGGACATCTATGCTGCCTAATCTGGGTGACATCTTCTGGCCTTGGGCCTATAATTTTTTGAAGTTTAGCAGTAGCTAAATACATGCTTAATGCAAATCTAAACATTGATCTTTAAATGTAAGGGGTTATGAAAACCTCTAGGGTACTGTGAATGCATGCTCCAGACTCATTCTGTGTCTTTCAGGAACTACTTGCCACCCTGGTGCCTCTTGCCTTGGGCCTTAAATTTTTGGATGTTTAGCAGTAGCTAAATACATGCTTAATGCAAATTTCAACAATGATCGTTAAATTCTCGGCGCTCTGCCAGGGCCTTCTCCTACCCCGCCTGGGCCGATCCGAGGACCTCATTAACCAACTCACTAACTAAATCCAATCGCTTATAGCGACGGGCGGTGTGTACAAAGGGCAGGGACTTAATCAACGCCAGCTTATGACCCTCACTTACTGGTAATTCCTTGTTTTAAGGTTAAATAATTGCAATCCCAGATCCCTATCACAAACTGGTTTCAGCGTGCAACACGCACCTGTCCTTGAAAGATAGAGACACACTAATCTGTTCAGTGGAGCGCTAGTGCAGCCCAGGACATCTGAGGCCATAACACACCTGTTATTGCTCGATCTCAGGAGAAGGGGGGTTCATCAACGGGAGAAGAGAGTTGCAGGTTGCCCTTGAGTCAGCAAGGCGGTAGCACGGTTGGCAGTCAGCGTGGTGTGGCAGTAGTAAAAATTCTGGAGCCAAGCGTGCCTGGGGGAGACAACCTGCTTTGCGGCAGCTTACCTTTCCGGGAGTTAGCGGGTTACCCGCACCGGTCGATGAAAGATGGAGACATGCTAATCCGTTCAGTGGAGCGCGCCTGCGGCCCCGGAAATCTGAGGGCATAACACACCTGGTATTGCTCGATCTCGCAATTGATCGTGCAAAGGTAGGGGGTTATTAAAGCCTCTTGGGTATTGCTGAGGCCTACTCCTGACTGCTCCTGGTGCAATGTATGGGGTAATTAAACACTCTTGGGTAGTGTTTTTTTTTATTTTATTTACTGATAATTTTATCAGTAATAAAATTGAATTTTCCAGAATGCTAATCATTACACAACGGAACACTTGTTGCGTGTGATTTTTTAACGAAAATAAAAAAATTTTAAAAAATACGGACAGGGATTAACTCTGCTTCATCATTTTGGGCGAAAAAATCCTTTGGTGATCTGATCTTTTGGAGACAGATGCGCTTACATACATATTGAATTAGTTTTTGTTAAAAAAAATTCAAACATTGTGTGGTTTATTATTTTTGAGAAGAATGTCTTTGGGTGGTCCACCGTCCTGCATTATAGAGTCTTGTGAACTGTTGGATATGCGCTTGTTACTTACACACAGGTATTTCTTTAAAAAAATTCTAAAATGTTGTTGTTTTTTGGAGGGGATTGTGAAGCGCGGGTGTGTACTTGTGCATCAGCCAACTCCAGGCTGTGTCCTTCAGGCAATATATGGGTTCCTGATGCCACAGAGGTGGGGCCTGGGTCTGGAAATTTCAAATTTTTGGATAGCGGGTGCTACCTATGAGAAATCTTTGTCAAAAATGTCTTATATTGTGTTGTTTTTTTGGGGGGGATTGTGAAGCCCTGGTGTGTACTGGTGCATCGGCCAACTCCAGGCTGTGTCCTTCAGGCAATATATGGGTTACTGATGCCGCAGAGGTGGTGCCTGGGTCTGTTAATTTCAAATTTTTGGGTAGCGGGTGCTACCAATGAGAAATCTTTGTCAAAAACTTCTCATATTGTGTTGTTTTTTGGGGGGGAATGTGAAGCCCTGGTGTGTAGTGTACTAGTGCACCAGCCAACTCCACGCTGTGCAATTCAGCCACTAAATGGTCTCCTCTTGCTGCCAACATGTCCACGCTGTGTCATTCAGCCACTATATGGTGTCCTCATGCTGCCAACATCTCCCCGCTGTGCCATTCAGCCACTATATGGTGTCCTGATGCTGCCAACACCTCCACGCTGTGCCATTCATCCACTATATGGTGTTCTCATGCTGCCAAAACACCTCCACGCTATATCATTCAATCACTATATGGTCTCCTGACACTGATGCCACCACCAGTCTCTGTCATTGTGCTGCTGTGCGGCAGTGATTCTAAGAGCGATGCCGGTAATCTGCATGCTATTCTGAATAACAGTATTATTTCACTACCCCAGCACACTCCATATGCGTTTTAGGACACAGCAAAGTATTCTATACCCCTATAGAGGCTGTACGTAGGCTAGAAATAGGCTTTTTTAATATCGATTCGCCGCGAACAAATTCGGATCGAAACAAACTTTTCGGGAAAATTCGGCAAATCGGCCGAATCAAATTTTTGAAAAGTTCGCTCATCTCTAATTAAATTTAATAGATCTAGTCATCATTTGCAAGTCTAGAACTCAGATCTATTCTGATTAATATTTTGGATTTTTTTCTTACTTCTGCTGTGTCACCTTGTCCTCATCCTCATCTCCTCCTATTTGTGCGCTTCCTCTTTTTAACTCCTTGGGGACGGAGCCCATTATAACCCTAGGGACGGGAGCATTTTTTGCAATTCTGACCACTGTCACTTTAAGCATTAATAACTCTGGGATGCTTTTACTTTTCATTCTGATTCCGAGATTATTTTTTCGTGACATATTCTACTTCATTTTAGTGGTAAATTTTTGTCGATACTTGCATCATTTCTTGGTGAAAAATTCCCAAATTTGATGAAAAAATTGAAAATTTAGCATTTTTCTAACTTTGAAGCTCTCTGCTTGTAAGGGAAACAGACATTCCAAATAAATGATATATTGATTCACAAATACTATATGTCTACTTTATGTTTGCATCATGTTTTTACTTTTGGAAGACATCAGAGGGCTTCAAAGTTCAGCAGCAATTTTCCAATTTTTCACAAAATTTTCTAAATCGGAATTTTTCAGGGACCAGTTCAGTTTTGAAATAGATTTGAAGGGCTTTCATATTAGAAATACCCCATAAATTACCCCATTATAATAGCTGCTCCCCTCAAAGTATTCAAAATGACATTCAGAAAGTTTGTTAACCCTTTAGGTGTTTCACAGGAATAGCAGCAAAGTGAAGGAGAAGATTCAAAATCTAAATTTTTTACACTCGCATGTTCTTGCAGACCCAGTTTTAGATTTTTTACAAGGGGTAATAGGAGAAAAAGCCCCCAAAATTTGTAACCCAATTTCTCTCGAGTAAGGAAATACCTCATATGTGTATGTCAAGTGTTCGGAGGGCGCAGTAGAGGGCACAGAAGGGAAGGAGCAACAATGGGATTTTGGACAGTGAATTTTTCTGAAATGGTTTTTGAGGGGCATGTCACATTTAGGAAGCCCCTATGGTGCCAGAACAGCGAAAAAAAAAAAAAAAACACATGGCATACTATTTTGGAAACTACACCCCTCAAGGCACTTAACAAGGGGTCCAGTGAGCCTTAACATCCCATAGGTGTTTGACGACTTTTCGTTAAATTGTAAATGAAAAAAATAAATTTTTTCACTAAAGTGCAGTTTTTTCCCCCAAACACTGAAATGCTGGTGTTACCCAAAACTTTTCATTTTCACAAGGAGTAATAGGAGAAAATGCCCCACAAAATTTTTAACCCCATTTCTCTCGAGTAAGGAAATACCTTATATGTGTATGTAAAGTGATCTGTGGGTGCACTAGAGGGCTCAGAAGGGAAGGAGCAACATTGGGCTTTTGGACAGCGAATTTTGCTGAAATGGTTTTTGGGGGCATGTCGCATTTAGGAAGCCCCTATGGTGCCAGATCAGTAAAAAAAAAAAAACACATGGCATACTATTTTGGAAACTACACCCCTCACAGAACTTAATAAGGGGTGCAGTGAGCATTATACCCCACTGGCATTTGACAGATCTTTGGAACAGTGGGCTGTGCAAATGAAAAATTACATTTTTCATTTTTACAGATGACTGTTCAAAAAAATCTGTCAGACACCTGTGGGGCGTAAATGCTCACTGTACCCCTTGTTACATTCCGTGAGGGGTGTAGTTTCCAAAATGGGGTCACATGTGGAGGGGGTCCACTGTTCTGGCACCATGGGGGATTTGTAAACACACATAGCCTTCAATTCCAGCTTAATTCTCTCTCAAAAAGCCCAATGGCGCTCCTTCTCTTCTGAGCATTGTAGTTCACCCACAGAGCACTTTACTTCCACATATGGGGTATTTATATACTAAGAAGAAATGGGGTTACAAATTTTGGGGGGCTTGTTTCCTATCACCCCTTGTGAAAAAGAAAAATTTGGGGTAACGCCAGCATTTCAGGGGAAATTTTTTTATTTTATTTTCATGTCCAACTTTAACGAAAATTTGTTAAAGAACTGAAGGGTGTTAAGGCTCACTATACCCCTTGTGACGTTCCGTGAGGGGTCTAGTTTCCAAAATGGGGTCACATGTGTGTGTTTTTTTTTTGTGTTCATGTCAGAACTGCTGTAACCGATCAGCCACCCCTGTGCAAATCACCAATTTAGGCCTCAAATGTACATGATGCTCTCTCACTTCTGAGCCATGTAGTTCGTCAGTTGAGCATTTTACGTACACATATGGGGTATTTCCGTACTCAGAAGCAATTGTGTTACAAATTTTATTTACACTAACATGCTGGTGTAGCCCCCAACTTTACCTTTTCACAGGGTACATTCACACAGGCGGGGGTCCATAGTAAGATTTCCAATGGGAGTTTGAGCTGTGGCGGAAAATTTGCCGCAGCTCAAACTTGTAGAAGGAAACCCACTGTAAACCTGCAAGTGTGAATGTACCCTGTACATCCACATGGGGGGGCACCCCAAACCTTCAGCTGTGGCAAAATGATCATTCTTATTTTCCGGGCGACCCGATTAGCCCGGATCGCGGGCAAATCGCTGGTCAGAATTGACCAACGATTTGCCAAGATCGCTGACCAGAGGGCGTGTGTATGTTTAAAATCATCCTCTCACTCCCTATAACCAGTATCTACTCGCTATAGAGGTTGCAGAGGTTGCCATTGCAACCGGACCCCATAGCACGGGGGGCCCCCCTGCCACTCACTATACTAACGCCGCAGGTCGGGCCCTCAGGCACAGCCCGAGGTGTCGGGCCTGAATGGGAGGCTTGTCACTGCCAGCACAAGGCCCGGTGCTAGCCTGAAATCCCACCCCCCAGAGCTAGCCTGAAATTCCACCCCCCAGAGCTAGCATGAAATCCCACCCCCCAGAGCAAGCCTGAAATCCCACCACCAGCACATGCAGGCATGCACCGTCAGCTCCCTCGCCGCCAGCGCAGCGCTATCTCCACCGAGACCCAATCACAGGCCTGACAGCAGGCCTCAGCGCTGATCTTCATGGCGGCGGCCGCAGGTAAGGAGGCGGTGGAGCAGCGGCGAATAGGTGACTTTGTGGTCCGGAGGTGTGGGGGGTTGATGACGTGGAGGCGTAATAGATTTTGTGGTCCGGAGCAGTGGGGGGGAGTGCTAGTGGAGGCTGAGTGTTATTGAAACTGTGGTCCAGCAATCCTAAGTAATAAATAATGGTATCTGATTTTTCATGAGGTGATCATGATGTATGAATGATGTGTGTGTATATACTGTATGTATGATGTATAAATGATGTGTGTGTACTGTATGTATGATGTAGGAATGGTATGAATGATGTGTGTGTATGTACTGTATGTATGCTGTAGGAATGGTATGTGTGTGTGTGTATGTACTGTATGTATGATGTAAGAATGGTATGTGTGTGTGTGTGTGCTATATGTAATATTGTGGGAATGGTGTGTGGGTGTGTGTACTGTATGTATGATGTAGAAATGGTGTGTGGGTGTGTGTACTGTATGTATGATGTAGAAATGGTGTGTGGGTGTGTGTACTGTATGTATGATGTAGAAATGGTGTGGGTGTGTGTACTGTATGTATGATGTAGAAATGGTGTTTGTGTGTACTGTATGTATGATGTAGGAATGGTGTGTGTGTGTACTGTATGTATGATGTAGGAATGGTGTGTGTGTGTGTGTACTGTATGTATGATGTAGTAATGGTGGGTGTGTACTGTATGTATGATGTATGAATGATGTGTGTGTGCTGTATGTATGATGTATAAATGATGTGTGTGTACTGTATGTATGATGTAGGAATGGTATGAATGATGTGTGTGTATGTACTGTATGTATGATGTAGGAATGGTATGTGTGTGTGTGTACTGTATGTATGATGTAGGAATGGTATGTGTGTGTATGTACTGTATGTATGATGTAGGAATAGTGTGTGGGTGTGTATGTGTGTACTGTATGTATGATGTAGGAATGGTGTGTGTGTGTACTGTATGTATGATGTTGGAATGATGTGTGTTTGTACTGTATGTATGATGTATGAATGATGTGTGTGTTTGTGTGTACTGTATGTATGATGTATGAATGATGTATGAATGATGTGTATGTACTGTACGTATGATGTGTGGAGATGTATTATGCTGGGATGGGGAGATCTGGAGGCGGCGGGTGTATGTATGATATGCGTATGCATAATGTGTATGTATGATGTGTATGTATGTATTATGCATGTGTGTAGGGGCGGAGGCGGTGTGTGTATGTATGATGTGTGTATGTACTGTATGTATGAATGATGTATGTATGTACTGTATGTGGCAGCATTATATTCAGGGGGTACAGTAGGAGGCAGTATTATATTCAGGGGTACAGAGAGTGGCAGTATTTTATTCAGGGAGTACAGTCAGAGGCAGTATTATATTTAGGAGGTACAGTAGGTGGCAGTATTATATTCAGGGGGAACAGTAGGAGGCAGTATTCAGGGGGTACAGTGGGTGACAGTATTATATTCAGGGGATACAGTGTGTGGAAGTATTCTTTTCAGGGAGTACAGTAGGTGACAATATTATATTCAGGGGGTACAGTAGGAGGCAGTATTTTATTCAAGGGGTACAGTAGGTGGCAGTATGATATTCAGGGGGTACAATAATAATAATGATTATTGTCTTCATACAGAGGATGAGGATCTACTGACAAAGTGAGGAGCCTATGATGTCCGGGTGTCAGACTCTGCAGAGAAGATGGAGCTGGAAGACGTCCTGACGTCTGGACCAGATGAAGAATTTAAAAAAAGACAACAGAGAAGACGTCACTCAGGTCAGTGATATCATTGTGTATTCTCCTGACTGTGTCCGATCAGTGCTGTAGTCACTGTTATCTTTGCGCAGCTGAGTATGGGGTCGTCCGGAATTGGGGAAGTGGGTCGTCAGGTGGTAGAGGGGCCCAGGGCAATTTTCCGCACCGGGGCCCTGAGGTTTCTAGCTACACCCCTGCCTATAACTCTTATTTTTCTGTATATGGGGATATATGAGGCAATGATCTGTAGTTTTTTTCAGTACCAATCTTTTTCAGATTGGACTTTTTGATCATTTTTTAAAATTAATTTTTATATATGAAGTGACCAAAACTCAGCAATTCTGGACAAATGATTGATGTCATTCCAAAGCAAAATTGGTTCCACAAAATACAAGCCCTCATATAGTTCTGTAGGATTTTTAAAAGATGAGGAGGAAAAAAACTGTGCAAAAGTGCAAAAATGAAAAAGCCCTGAGTCCTATATTAAAGTTTTCTCACCATTTTAAGTCCCTATAGGGGACTGTCACATGAGACCTTTTGTTTGCAAACACTGAACAATGCTATACAATAGCAGAGCATTGATCAGTGTTATTGGTGTTCTATTTATACAGGCTGCCTATATTCTTGGAGCGCCAATCTGACGGCACTGAGCCAGGTAGGGCCCCTTCAGCCTTCCTCTCAGCTGATTGAGACTCTGTGATTTTGCCACTGTGGTCCTTATCAGCTTCCCTAACTGACTAGCACAGGGTGGTTTTAGGCTAAACCACGCCCTCATGTTATGAATACAAGGGGTTATTGCCATCTGCCCCTATGGTAACAACATGTGCCCTCATCACACCCCGCTACCACAGTTGAAGAGGGTGTCTCCAGCTGTTGCAAAACTACAACTTCCAGCATGCTGGAGTCGCCCTGGATAGGAAACATTGATCTATGTCCAATATCTATTCCCTATCTATCTATCTATCTCAGTGTTTCCCAACTAGGGTGCCTCCAGCGGTTGCAAAACTACAACTCCCAGCCTGGGAGTTGTAATTTTGCAACAGCTGGAGGCAACCTGTTCAGGAAACACTGATCTATGCCCTAAATAGATAGATAGATAGATAGATAGATAGATAGAAAAGAAGGTAGAAGCACACCATAAGAGAAATAGTAAGTGGGTGCAAATCAGCTCCAAATTCACATAGAAGAAAAAGGCTGCTTGCTAGAAGCTGAAACATTGCCTTGTACTTGTGATGGAAAAAACACTACCCACAATTTTCCACTACCCTTCGAGTGCTGCAGTGATCTTTTTCTTCATCTATCTGTCTATCTATCTATCTATCTATCTATCTATCTCAGTGATAAATAATAAGATTACTAATCCTCCATGTACCCGCATTGTTTTGATAACTGTTGCCCTTGGTTACGACCCACTATGGCGGGGGTAACACATGATCAGTTCACCTGCAGTCTCCTAAAGGTAATGGCAGTTTGTCTCCACTGAGCTTATAAGTAAGGGGGATTGTGGGAAAGTGTGTGCTCTGTTGCCTGGCAACAGTAGGGTTAGAGCTCAGAGAGGAAAATACTTGATCAAATCCATGGGGGAGAAGAACTCTACAGGGATATAAGTTATTTTCCTTAAAAACAGCACATTTGTCGCCCTTTCCATATATGTATGGGGCACACATTTGATTTTACCAAATTTGCTCTCTGGGACAATCCTGTTAAAGAGAATTCAATGTATGCATTTCTTTTTATGATTCAGTATTAATAGTCATACATGAAATCCAGCATTATAATAGTGAAATATACATTCAGCCTAAATTCTTATTTTAGGTTATAACAGGAGGTCATATTAAAGGTCAGAGAACTCATATTACTTCCCTGTCACCCCCCATTAGACTTAATATACCCATACAGTACTTACACCCCAACTTTTTGTGTAATAAAATTGAATAAACAATATATACTTGGTCATTTGGGAACATCAGCAAAGTGTCTAGTTAAATAATTAGATTTAATACAATTAACATTATGATTTTGACACATTATATTCATTAGATCTAGTCATCATTTGCAAGTCTAGAATTCTAGATGTATTCTGAGCAATATTTAGGATTTCTGTACCTCTCCTGTGTCATCTTGTCCTTTTCCTCATCTCCTGCTCTTTATGTGCACTCCCTCTGATAGCTTAGGCCTGGACTGTACTAGTGGCTGGTACAGATAGCTCCATACACTTGATGATGTCACATGTGTGATGTCATAAGGGAAGATTAACAAAGAAAGCCAGTAAGGCCACTGTATGATTTTATATTGTTAATTTCAATGGGATCTGTTAGGCTTCCATTGTGATATCTAACATTTTACAAGACAAAATATTAACCTGTTGGGGACGGTGGGCGTACAGGTACGCCCTTGCATCCTGATACTTAACGATGATAGGGAATACTTGTACACCCTCCGTATTTCCGATCCCTGCTGCTCACTGGCCAGTGATCAGAACGGGACTACTGCTATCTATCAGCAGCCATCCCGGCACATCGCCTAGGGGGATCCTGAGACCATGAGCGTCGTGATTCGCCGGTCAATTTTGACCGGCAAATCATGTTTTTCCAGGCTAATCGGGTCTCTGGTGACCTGATGGCCCAGAAAATAAGGGTGATCGGGGTGCCACCTCCTCCTATCTCCTACCATTGGTCAGTCAGGACTGATCGACCAATGGCAGGAGGGGGTGGGAGGGAATAAAGTTCAGATCCCCCGCTCTGCCTGCCCATGGAAGTCCAGGTAGTTCTGTAAGATCTGGCCCTTCAGATGTTGCAGAACTACAACTCCCAGCATGCCTGGACAGTCCTGGCATGCTGGGAGTTGTAGTTTTGCAACATCTGGAGGGGCAGAGTTTGGAGACCACTCTACAGTGGTCTCTAAACTATAGACCTCCAGATGTTGCAAAGCTACAATTCCCAGCATGCCCAGACATGCTGGGCATTGTAATTCTGCAACATCTGGCCCTTCAGATGTTGCCAATCTACAACTCCCATCATGCCTGGACAGTCTGGGTACGATTTTTTTTTTTTACATTAACATGCTGGTGTTCTCCTATACTTTTTATTTTCACAAGGATGTAAAAGGAGAAAAAGACCCCCAAAATTTGTAAAACAATTTCTCCATAGTACGGAAATACCCCATATGTGGACACAAAGCGATCTGTGGGCGCACGACATGGCTAAAGAGTGAGAGAGCACATGTACAATTGAAGCCTAAATTGGTGATTTGCACAGGGGTGGCTTCTGACATAAACGTTAAAAAAAAACACCACATGTTATCCCTTTTTGGAAACTACACCCCTTAAGGAATGTAACAAGGGGTGCAGTGAGAATTTACACCCCACAGGTGTCTAAAAGATTTTTGGAACAGTGGTCCGTGAAAATTTTAAATTTAATTTATTTGCACAGGCCATTGTTCCCAAAATCTGTGCCAGTGGGGTGTAAATGCTCAATGCACCCCTTGCTACATTTCTTGAGGGGCGTAGTTTCCAAAATGGGGTTACTTGTGGGGGGGGGGGGGGGTTCCGCTGTTCTGGCACCATTGGGGCTGTGTAGAGGTGACATGGCCCCCCGACTTCGATTCCAGCCAAATCCTCTCTCCAAAATCCCAAAGTTCCTCCTTCCCTCCTGAGCCCTCTGTTGCGCTCGCACAACAATTTACATCCACAAATGGGGCATTTCCAGAATCGAGAGAAATTTGGTGTGCTTTTGTGTGCTTTTTCTCTATTAACCCCTTGTAAAAATGAATAATTAGGGGTTGCACCAGCATTTTTTTTTATTTTTTTTATTAAAAATGTTTTAGTAAACAATAAACAAAACAAGACAGAAAGTCATAAGGATGAATGGATAAACTCGAAAACATAGTATCCCTCAGAACAGAGCAGGAATCCCCCGACCAGGTACATACATCTTCCCATGGACCACATATCTCCCGCCCTAACAGGGCCAGATTAAGGCTGCCTGGAAGACGGAGCACTTTACTATGATGACCCCCCCCCCCCCCGACAGTTGTAGGTTGTAGTTCCCCCAGATTAGGTGCAGTACAAGTCCCCGCACATTAGGTTGGCAGTACAATTCCCCCCACATTAGGTTGGCAGTACACGTCCCCGCACATTAGGTTGGAAGTACAAGTCCCCGAACATTAGGTTGGCAGTACAAGTCCCTGCACATTAGTTGTGCAGTGCAGTTCCCCCACATTAGGTGTGCAGTACAGACCCCCACATTAGGTGTGCAGTACTGTTCCCCCACATTAGGTGCAGTACAGTTCCCCACATTAGGTGCAGTACAGTTCCCCCACATTAGGTGCAGTACAGTTCCCCCACATTAGGTGCAGTACAGTTCCCCCACATTAGGTTGGCAGTATAGTTCCCCACATTAGGTGCAGTATAGTCCCCCATATTAGGTTGGCAGTATAGTTACGCACATTAGGTTGGCAGTATAGTCCCCCACACTAGGTTGGCAGTTTAGTCCCCCACATTAGGTGCAGAATAGTTCCCCACATTACGTGCAGTATAGTTCCCCACATTAGGTGCGATATAGTCCCCCACATTAGGTGCAGTATAGTTCCCCCACATTAGGAGCAGTATAGCTCCCCCAAATTAGGTGCAGTATAGTTCCCCACATTAGGTGCAGTATACTTTCCCCACATTAGGTGCAGTATAGTTTCCCCAAATTAGGTGCAGTATAGTTTGCCCACATAAGGTGCAGTATAATTCTCCAAATTAGGTGCAGTATAGTTACCCACATTTTGTCAAAAACTAAGCAAAAACCTTAATAAATCTTTCTGATTAAAAAAATAAAAATATTGTTAAAGGGGATTCCTACAAATAAAAAACAGAGACTAAGGATCATAAATGTTCCAAATCTCTGTACCTGAGACAAGGTTGTGTTATATAAGAAGCTGTTCATAGACAATATACTTATTAACAACACATATTACATCTTCATGTATAAGGGAGAGACTAAAACATCTCTACAGGTCTAGATTTTACATCTAGCCTGATCGTTATCAGTAATTAATATAAATATTAATTACCTGTCTCGTGGTTCCTTTCTTGCAGCTGATGAGGGTACATGTCACGTTCAACTTCTCACCGGGCATCAGTCACCTGTAAAAAGACACCGGTATGATAACATGCTCCTTATACATGCTACAGACGCTAATATATATAACACTCTAGGGCCAGAACTACTTATCTCAGGGATTATGAAACCACATAAGAAAAGGGAACACAAAATAAATAAATAAAGGAACACATTGGGATCTAGATTATTATTTTTTCTTACTTAAAATATTTTGTACATTTTAAATACTTTTTTTTATAAAATATTTTATCTAATTTTTTTTATAATATATAAAACAGTTAATCATGTAATAGGAATGTATGCCCTTTAATTCTGAAAGTGGGGGGGGGGGGGGCGTTGAATTATTTTATTAATTGTTTTACCCCTCTGTCCACCCTCTTTTATTCCCCTTGTCATCCTTGTCCACCCCTCACCCCTGTTAACTGTCGCTGCCCCGTCTCCCATGTCCACCCCCATTTCTGCCGAGTCCACCCTCTTGTCATCAATGTCGACCTTGGCCAACCCTTTCCAACCCCTGTTACCTATGTTCACCATCTCCGTCCACCCCTCTGACAACCCCCAACCCCCCCCACATCTACCTCTCTGTCACCCATGTCCATTCCCTATTCTCCCCTCTGTCCCTTTGTCACTCCTATCCACCCTTATTTTACCCCCTTGTCACCCTTGTCCACCCCTCTAACCCCCTGTCTCCCATGTACACCCTCCTGTCATCCATGTCCACCTTGGCCACCCCTATGTCACCCATGTTCACCCCCCCCCCCGACCCCCCATTCTCCACTCCACTGGCCACAACCTTGTCACCTATGTCCATCTGTTCTGTCCCTTTGTCACCCTTGTCCACCCCTCTGTCACCCCCTACACCCACCTGTCACCCATCTACACTGTTCTACACCCATCACACTAGTCTTTCTCCTTCAACCTATTTACATTTCCTTCCCCACAAATATATATAATATTAAAATATATAATCACGGATTTGCTGACCCACCATGTTGGCCTGTATTTGTTATTTTCCATTCTGCGATGATTGTTGCTCTTTTGGCCTATGTGTCGATATTATATGACCCAGTATTCACTTTCTGTACATGATGCGCTGCACTGGAGTTTTTGTTTTACTGTTTACTTTCAATAAAACATGTTTTGAATATATAAAAAAATATATATAATCACCACAGCCCAAGTTGCCTAACTTTAGACCCCTACATAATATAATCTAAAAATGCCTCATATCAAATTCCCATGTCAGATGTTTCCCATCCTCCACTCTTTCTTGTGCTCTAATACAATGCTAAATCCCCTCCTGAGCTCTAATACAATGCTAACTCCCTAATCAAATACACTGCAGACCCCCCACTAATACAATGCCGACCCCCCTCCCCCTGTTATACTGCTGATCCCCTCCCCCTAATACACTGCTGTTCCCCTCCTCTCCCATCCCCCCTAATACACTGCTGTTCCCCTCCCCTCCCCCTAATGCTGACCCCCTTCCTCTCCCATCCCCCCAATACACTGCTGACCTCCCTCCCATTCCCCTAATACACTGCTGATCCCCCTCTCATCCCCCTAATACAATGCTGATCCACCCTCCCCCTAATACCATGCTGATCTCCTCTCCCTCTAATACAATGTTGATCCCCTCTCCCCCTAATACAATGCTGATTCCCCCATCCCCCTAATACAATGCTGATTTCCCCATCCCCCTAATACAATGCTGATTTCCCCATCCCCCAATACAATGCTTATTCCCCCATCCCCCTAATACAATGCTGACCCCCCTCCCTTTCCATCCCCCAAAAACCCTGCTGCCATCCCCCTAATACACTGCTGATCCCTCCTCCCATCCCCCCTATTACAATGCTGATCCACCCCTCCCCCTAATGCAATGCTGATCCCCCGGCCCCCCTAATACACTGCTGTATCCCTCCCCTGTTCCCCTCCACTTAATACAATGCTGTCCCCCCCCCCCCCCCATCAGGGCCAGATTAAGGCTGCCTGGAAGACGGAGCACTTCCTTATGATGCCCCCCCGACAGTTCCTTCACATTAGGTGCAGTATAGTTCCCCCACATTAGGTTGTAGTTCCCCCAGATTAGGTGCAGTATAAGTCCCCGCACATTATTGTTGGCAGTACAAGTCCCCGCACATTAGATGTGCAGTACAGTTCCCCCACATTAGGTGTGCACTACAGTTCCCCCACATTATGTGTGCAGTACAGTTCCCCCACATTAGGTGTAATATAGTTCCCCCACATTAGGTGCAGTACAGTTCCCCCACATTAGGTGTGCAGTACAGTTCCCCCACATTACGTGTGCAATACAGTCCCCCCACATTAGGTGTGCAGTACAGTCCCCCCACATTAGGTGCTGTATAGTTCCCCCATATTAGGTGCAGTACAGTTCCCCCACATTAGGTGCAGTACAGTTCCCCCACATTAGGTGCAGTACAGTTCCCCCACATTAGGTGCAGTACAGTTCCCCCACATTAGGTTCAGTACAGTTCCCCCACATTAGGTGTGCAGTACAGTCCCCACACATTACGTGTGCAATACAGTCCCCCAACATTAGGTGTGCAGTACAGTCCCCCCACATTAGGTGCTGTATAGTTCCCCCATATTAGGTGCAGTACAGTTCCCCCACATTAGGTGCAGTACAGTTCCCCCACATTAGGTACAGTACAGTTCGACCACATTAGGTTGGCAGTATAGTTCCCTCACATTAGGTGCAGTATAATTCCCTCACATTAGGTGCAGTATAGCTTCCCCACATTAGGTGCAGTATAGTCCCCCACATTAGGTTGGCAGTATAGTTCCCCACATTAGGTTGGCAATGTAGTTCCCCACATTAGGTTGGCAGTATATTCCTCCACACTAGTTTGGCAGTATAGTCCTCCACACTAGTTTGGCAGTATAGTCTTCATCATTAGGTGCAGTATAGTTCCCCACATTACGTGCAGTATAGTTCCCAACATTAGGTGCAGTATTGTCCCCCACATTAGGTGCAGTATAGTTCCCCCACATTAGGTGCAGTATAGTTCCCCCACATTAGGTGCAGTATAGCTCCCCCACATTGGGTGCAATATAGTTTCCCACATTAGATGCAGTATACTTTCCCCACATTAGGTGCAGTATAGTTCCCCCACATTAGGTGCAGTATAGTATCCCACATTAGGTGCAGTATAGTTCCCCCACATTAGGTGCAATATAGTTCCCTCACATTAGGTGCAGTATAGTCCCCCACATTAGGTGCAGTACAGTTCCCCCACAGACATTCAGCCTTCAGCCATATACAGTGTATGGCTGGAGGCTGTATGCCTGTTTACTGCCCCACTTCAATATTCCGACCTCCACTCCGGGGTCACAATCTACTGCTATGGCCTATGGGCCACAGCAGTAGGTCCCTGGACCGGAGGTTGGATGGTCGGAACACTGAAGGTGACGTGCTGCTGGTCACTTAGCATGCGCGTGTGTCCTCCTCACTGCTCCGCTCTGCTCTGTTACTATGGGCGCACGCACGAGATGTCAGTGACGTCCCTGCTTGCACTACCTGCCGGAGGCCCATGCGTTTTTGAAGTTAACGCAGGGCCGCAGAGAGGTAACCGGGGCATCCTTGTGTCCTGAAAAGATTTTTCAGGACACAGGGATGTCCCTAATGTGACGTGTGCCCCCTGCGGGCACAGGGTCCGGAGCAGGCACTCCATAAGCGCCAATGATGATCCGGCCCTGGCGGCCGCTGGATGGGGACAAAAATGCAGCCACATCTCAAAGCGGCCCCAGGGCCTGTGGCCCAACGGGAAATTTCCCGATAGGCCAGTCCGGCCCTGCCCCTATGTTACCCATGTACACTCCTCTACACCCCCAACACCCCTCTGTCACCCATATACACCACTTTATCACCCATGTACACTCCTCTACACACCTGTACACTCCTCTACACACCTTAGCTCTAATACAAAGCTAACTCCCTAATCAAATACACTGCAGACCCCCCCCACTAATTCACTGCAGATTCCCTCCCCCTAATTTACTACACCCCCCCCTAATACACTGCTGTTCCCCTCCTCTCCCATCCCCCCTAATACACTGCTTTTTCCCTCCCCTACCCTAATGCTGACCCCCTTCCTCTCCCATCCCCCCTAATACACTGCTGATCCCCCTCCCATCCCCCTAATACACTGCTGATCCCCCCTCCCATCCCCCCTAATACAATGCTGATCCCTTCTCACCTAATACAATGCTGATCCACCCTCCCCCTAATACCATGCTGATCGCCCCTCCCCCTAATACAATGCTGAACCCCTCTCCCCCTAATACAATGCTGATCCCCATTCCGCCTAATACAATGCTGATTCCCCCATCCCTCTAATACAATGCTGATCTCCCCATCCCCCTAATACAATGCTTATTCCCCCATCCCCCTAATACAATACTGATCACCCCTTCCCCCTAATACAATGCATACCCCCTCCCCTTCCATCCCCCCCAAAACACTGCTGCCATCCCCCCTAATACACTGCTGATCCCCCTCCCATCCCCCCTAACACACTGCTGATCCCCCTCCCATCTCCCCTAATACATTTCTGATCCACCCCTCCCCTAATACAATGCTGATTCCCCCCAGCCCCCCTAATACACTGCAGTATCCCACCCCTGTCCCCCTCCACTTAATACAAAGCTGCCCCCCCCCCCCCCGGGCCAGATTAAGACTGCCCCCCCCCCCCGACAATTGCCCCGCATTAGGTGCAGTATAGCTCCACCACATTAGGTTGTAGTTCCCCCAGATTAGGTGCAGTATAAGTCCCCGCACATTAGGTTGGCAGTACAAGTCCCCACACATTAGGTGGGCAGTACAGTTCCCCCACAATAGGTGTGCAGTACAGTTCCCCCACATTAGTGTGTGCAGTACAGTTCCCCCACATTGTACATTGCGACTCTCTCCCCTCTTTTTTTTCTTTACTCTTCAACTTTGGTAGGGGCGCCACGCAAATTTTTTGTCAGTGTTCTTATTCACAGTAATATTCTTATTAAGTGTTTTTCTAGTTTGATTAACCCTGATGGTCGCTTTGTGTGCCTTTATGGTGAATTTTGCCATGTGCCTTTTATATTGGCTGCCTCCCCCATATTCTAGTGATGTATTAAGGAGGGTGGTGTCCTTTGTCTCTTCCCTGCCAGATGTGCTCCTTCTTCCGGTAGGAGATTTCAATAATCTTTTGAATCCGTCCATAGATTAATTTGGGGGTAGAGGGGCCCCTATAGAGTCTTCTGTTACCGGTCTGACTAGGTTTGTAGAGGAAGCTGGGTGGGTTGACTTATGGAGTCGGTGCAATTCTGCAGGTAGGCAGTATTCCTGCTACTCTAGTTCCCATGGTACTCTGTCACGTATTGATTTAGCGCTGGGTAATGACCTGTTCTTCCCATGGGTGGCGTTGGTGGAATATCTCCCCTTTCATTTATTGGATCATTCTCCTATTCATGTACACCTTAACTTCAGTTCTTGTTGGGGTCCTTGTGGCATCTTAATCCCTTCTGGTTTCAGGTACCCACAATAGGCCACACCCTGGTAGCGGATATTGAATCTTTCCTGGAAATTAATTGTGGCTCAGCTTCGCTGGGGGTAGTGTGGGATTCTCTGAAGACTTTTGTCCGGGGTGTGTTTATTAGAGACATTACCACATGTAGATTGAAGAATCAAGGAATACAGGAGTTGTTGCAATTGCAGGTGCTTTCTGCTGAGAGGGAGTTCCTTGGGAGTCCATCTGGTGCTGTTCAGGTTCGCTGGCAGTCTTTGAGTACTCTACTGGATGACATCTACTGCACATGGTCGGATAATAAAGGTTTTTTTCAGCAGCAGCAATATTTTGAAAGTGGGGAAAGCAATGGCCGTTTATTGGCACATATGATTCGGGTGCAGCAGGGGTCCATGGCCATTCTCTTTCTCTGCAATGGTGCTGGGTCTCTGGTGCAGGAAGATGCTAAAATTCTTGGTGTGTTGGTCTCCTTTTATGAGGAGACGTATTCCTCCAAATTGTTTTATGATGATGTTACTGTGTATCAATTTGTTTCCTCTATCCCGGTGGCAGCCCTGTCGCAGACCCAGAGAGACTTCCTGAACATACTTTGAGAGAGTTGGAGGAGGCCCTGGGTAATTTGCAAAATCACCAAGTCATCAGGGGTAGATGGGCTACCCAATGAATATCTTAAACAATATAGTGATTTACTGCTTCATTAGTTACTAGTAGTTCTGCAGGCTGCTGAAGTTGAGAGGGGCTTAACTTCTTCTATGTCAGAGGCATTATTATAGTACTATTGCTGAAGCCTGGGAAAGATTCACTTTTGGTGGGTTCTTACCGACCAATCTCATTGTTGTGTTCAAATATTAAACTTTTGCGTCATATGGGCTTCGGTCTTCAATTTCTAAAATGGGTTCAGTTGTTATACGCGGCTCCGGGGCCAGAATCAGGACTAACGGTCTACTCTCCCACTCTTTTCCCCTGGGTAGAGGCATGCGCCAGGGGTGTCCCCTGTCCCCTTTTCTTTTTGCTATAGCCATAGAAACCCTGGCCGTGTTGTTCGATCATCATTTTTCTTTTTCTTAATTTCCTTCTCTTATAGCCTGGTTTAATATTCTCCTACTCCTAATGTGTCTTCCAACGCTTATCTTTTTCTTTTCTTTTTTGGCGACTGCTACATAGGGTTATAACATGGTGCTCTAGTTTATATTTGTCATAAGAACCTGGAGGTAGGTGTCATTCGTGGGGGTGGGGGGAAGGGATGGGGGGTTGTTTTGATTTGTTCATGTGTGTTTTTTATGTTTTGTCAAAAACTAAGCAAAAACCTTAATAAATCTTTCTGATTAAAAAAAATAAAAATATTGTTAAAGGGGATTCCTACAAATAAAAAACAGAGACTAAGGATCATAAATGTTGCTAATCTCTGTACCTGAGACAAGGTTGTGTTATATAAGAAGCTGTTCATAGACGATATACTTATTAACAACACATATATCTTCACGTATAAGGGAGAGACTAAAACATCTCTACAGGTCTAGATTTTACATCTAGCCTGATCGTTATCAGTAATTAATATAAATATTAATTACCTGTCTCGTGGTTCCTTTCTTGCAGCTGATGAGGGTATATGTCACGTTCACCTTCTCACCGGGCATCAGTCACCTGTAAAAAGACACCGGTATGATAACATGCTCCTTATACATGCTACAGAAGCTAATATATATAACACTCTAGGGCCAGAACTACTTATCTCAGGGATTATGAAACCACATAAGAAAAGGGAACACAAAATAAATAAATAAAGGAACACATTGGGATCTAGATTATTATTTTTTCTTACTTAAAATATTTTGTACATTTTAAATACTTTTTTAATAAAATATTTTATCAAATTTTTTTATAATATATAAAACAGTTAATCATGTAATAGAAATGTATGCCCTTTAATTCTGAAAGGGGGGGGCGTTGAATTATTTTATTAATTGTTTTACCCCTCTGTCCACCCTCTTTTATTCCCCTTGTCATCCTTGTCCACCCCTGTTAACTCCCCCCCCCCCCCCCGTCTCCCATGTCCACCCCCATTTCTCCCGAGTCCACCCTCTTGTCATCAATGTCTACCTTGGCCAACCCTTTCCAACCCCTGTTACCTATGTTCACCATCTCCGTCCACCCTTCTGACAACCCCCAACCCCCCCCCACATCTACCTCTCTGTCACCCATGTCCATTCCCTATTCTCCCCTCTGTCCCTTTGTCACTCCTGTCCACCCTTATTTTACCCCCTTGTCACCCTTGTCCACCCTTCTAACCCCCTGTCTCCCATGTACACCTTGGCCACTCCTATGTCACCCATGTTCACCCCCCCGACCCCCCATTCTCCACCCCACTGGCCACAACCTTGTCACCTATGTCCATCTGTTCTGTCCCTTTGTCACCCTTGTCCACCCCTCTGTCACCCCCTACACCCACCTGTCACCCATCTACACTCTTCTACACCCATCACCCTAGTCTTTCTCCCTCAACCTATTTACATTTCCTTCCCCACAAATATATATAATATTAAAATATATAATCACGGATTTGCTGACCCACCATGTTGGCCTGTAATTGTTATTTTCCATTCTGCGATGATTGTTGCTCTTTTGGCCTATGTGTCGATATTATATGACCCAGTATTCACTTTCTGTACATGATTCGCTGCACTGGAGTTTTTGTTTTACTGTTTACTTTCAATAAAACATGTTTTGAATATATAAAAAAATATATATAATCACCACAGCCCAAGTTGCCTAACTTTAGACCCCTACATAATATAATCTAAAAATGCCTCATCTCAAAATCCCATGTCAGATGTTTCCCATCCTCCACTCTTTCCTGTGCTCTAATACAATGCTGACTCCCCTCCTGAGCTCTAATACAATGCTAACTCCCTAATCAAATACACTGCAGACCCCCCACTAATACAATGCCGACCCACCTTCCCCTGTTATACTGCTGATCCCCTCCCCCTAATACACTGCTGTTCCCCTCCTCTCCCATCCCCCCTAATACACTGCTGTTCCCCTTCCCTCCCCCTAATGCTGACCCCATTCCTCTCCCATCCCCCTAATACACTGCTGACCTCCCTCCCATTCCCCTAATACACTGCTGATCCCCCTCCCATCCCCCTAATACAATGCTGATCCACCCTCCCCCTAATACCATGCTGATCCCCTCTCCCCCTAATACAATGCTGATCCCCTCTCCCCCTAATACAATGCTGATTCCCCCATCCCCCTAATACAATGCTGATTTCCCCATCTCCCTAATACAATGCTGATTTCCCCATCCCCCAATACAATGCTTATTCCCCCATCCCCCTAATACAATGCTGACCCCCCTCCCTTTTCATCCCCCAAAAACCCTGCTGCCATCTCCCTAATACACTGCTGATCACTCCTCCCATCCCCCCTAATACAATGCTGATCCACCCCTCCCCCTAATACAATGCTGATCCCCCCGGCCCCCCCTAATAAACTGCTGTATCCCACCCCTGTTCCCCTCCACTTAATACAATGCTGTTGTCCCCCCCGGTCAGGGCCAGATTTAGGCTGCCTGGAAGACGGAGCACTTCTTTATGATGCCCCCCCCCCCGACAGTTCCTTCACATTAGGTGCAGTATAGTTCCCCCACATTAGGTTGTAGTTCCCCCAGATTAGGTGCAGTATAAGTCCCCGCACATTATTGTTGGCAGTACAAGTCCCCGCACATTAGATGTGCAGTACAGTTCCCCCACATTAGGTGTGCACTACAGTTCCCCCACATTAGGTGTGCAGTACAGTTCCCCCACATTAGGTGTAGTATAGTTCCCTCACATTAGGTGCAGTACAGATCCCCCACATTAGGTGTGCAGTACAGTTCCCCCAGATTAGGTGCAGTACAGTTCCCCCACATTAGGTGCAGTACAGTTCCCCCACATTAGGTGCAGTACAGTTCCCCCACATTAGGTTGGCAGTATAGTTCCCCACATTAGGTTGGCAATATAGTTCCCCACATTAGGTTGGCAGTATAGTCCTCCACACTAGTTTGGCAGTATAGTCCTCCACACTAGTTTGGCAGTATAGTCTTCATCATTAGGTGCAGTATAGTTCCCCACATTACGTGCAGTATAGTTCCCGACATTAGGTGCAGTATTGTCCCCCACATTAGGTGCAGTATAGTTCCCCACATTAGGTGCAGTATAGCTCCCCCACATTGGGTGCAGTATAGTTCCCCACATTAGATGCAGTATACTTTCCCCACATTAGGTGCGGTATAGTTCCCCCACATTAGGTGCAGTATAGTATCCCACATTAGGTGCAGTATAGTTCCCCCACATTAGGTGCAGTATAGTTCCCCCACATTAGGTGCAGTATAGTCCCCCACATTAGGTGCAGTACAGTTCCCCCACAGACATTCAGCCTTCAGCCATATACAGTGTATGGCTGGAGGCTGTATGCCTGTTTACTGCCCCACTTCAGTATTCCGACCCCCAATCCGGGGTCACAATCTACTGCTATGGCCTATGGGCCACAGCAGTAGGTCCCTGGATCGGAGGTTGGATGGTCGGAACACTGAAGATGACGTGCCGCTGGTCATTTACCATGCGCGTGTGTCCTCCTCACTGCTCCGCTCTGCTCTGTTACTATGGGTGCACGCGCGAGATGTCAGTGACGTCCCTGCTTGCACTTACTCCCGGAGGCCCATGCGTTTTTGAAGTTAACGCAGGGCCGCAGAGAGGTAACCGGGGCATCCTTGTGTCCTGAAAAGATTTTTCAGGACACAGGGATGTCCCTAATGTGACGCGTGCCCCCTGCGGGCACAGGGTCCGGAGCAGGCGCTCCATAAGCGCCAATGATGATCCGGCCCTGGCGGCCGCCGGATGGGGACAAAAATGCAGCCACATCTCAAAGCGGCCCCAGGGCCTGTGGCCCATCGGGAAATTTCCCAGTATTCCCGATAGGCCAGTCCGGCCCTGCCCCTATGTTACCCATGTACACTCCTCTACACCCCCATCACCCCTCTGTCACCCATATACACCACTTTATCACCCATGTAGACTCCTCTACACACCTGTACACTCCTCTACACACCTTAGCTCTAATACAATGCTAACTCCCTAATCAAATACACTGCAGACCCCCCCACTAATTCACTGCAGATTCCCTCCCCCTAATTTACTACAGTCCCCCCCCTAATACACTGCTGTTCCCCTCCTCTCCCATCCCCCCTAATACACTGCTTTTTCCCTCCCCTCCCCTAATGCTGACCCCCTTCCTCTCCCATCCCCCCTAATACACTGCTGATCCCCCTCCCATCCCCCTAATACACTGCTGATCCCCCTCCCATCCCCCCTAATACAATGCTGATCCCTTCTCACCTAATACAATGCTGATCCACCCTCCCCCTAATACCATGCTGATCGCCCCTCCCCCTAATACAATGCTGAACCCCTCTCCCCCTAATACAATGCTGATCCCCCCTCCGCCTAATACAATGCTGATCTCCCCATCCCCCTAATACAATGCTTATTCCCCCATCCCCCTAATACAATACTGATCACCCCCTCCCCCTAATACAATGCAGACCCCCTCCTCTTCCATCCCCCCCAAAACACTGCTGCCATCCCCCCTAATACACTGCTGATCCCCCTCCCATCCCCCCTAACACACTGCTGATCCCCCTTCCATCTCCCCTAATACATTTCTGATCCACCCCTCCCCCTAATACAATGCTGATTCCCCCCAGCCCCCCTAATACACTGCAGTATTCCACCCCTGTCCCCCTCCACTTAATACAATGCTGTCCCCCCCCGGGCCAGTTTAAGGCTGCCTGGAAGACGGAGCACTTCATTATTATGCCCCCCCCCCGACAATTGCCCCGCATTAGGTGCAGTATAGCTCCCCCACATTAGGTTGTAGTTCCCCCATATTAGGTGCAGTATAAGTCCCCGCACATTAGGTTGGCAGTACAATTCCCCACACATTAGGTGTGCAGTACAGTTCCCCCACAATAGGTGTGCAGTACAGTTCCCCCACATTAGGTGTGCAGTACAGTTCCCCAACATTGTGCATTGCGACTCTCTCCCCTTTTTTTTTTCTTTACTCTTCAACTTAAGTAGGGGCGCCACGCAAATTTTTTGTCAGTGTTCTTATTCACAGTAATATTCTTATTAAGTGTTTTTCTAGTTTGATTAACCCTGATGGTCGCTTTGTGTGCCTTTATGGCGAATTTTGCCATGTGCCTTTTATATTGGCTGCAATATATCCCTCCCCCATATTCTAGTGATGTATTAAGGAGGGTGGTGTCCTTTATCTCTTCCCTGCCAGATGTGCTCCTTCTTCCGGTAGGAGATTTCAATAATCTTTTGAATCCGTCCATAGATTAATTTGGGGGTAGAGGGGACCCTATAGAGTCTTCTGTTACCGGTCTGACTAGGTTTGTAGAGGAAGCTGGGTGGGTTGACTTATGGAGTCGGTGCAATTCTGCAGGTAGGCAGTATTCCTGCTACTCTAGTTCCCATGGTACTCTGTCACGTATTGATTTAGCGCTGGGTTATGACCTGTTCTTCCCATGGGTGGCGTTGGTGGAATATCTCCCCTTTCATTTATTGGATCATTCTCCTATTCATGTACACCTTAACTTCAGTTATTGTGGGGGTCCTTGTGGCATCTTAATCCCTTCTGGTTTCAGGTACCCACAATAGGCCACACCCTGGTAGCGGATATTGAATCTTTCCTGGAAATTAATTGTGGCTCAGCTTCGCTGGGGGTAGTGTGGGATTCTCTGAAGGCTTTTGTCCGGGGTGTGTTTATTAGAGACATTACCACATGTAGATTGAAGAATCAAGGAATACAGGAGTTGTTGCAATTGCAGGTGCTTTCTGCTGAGAGGGAGTTCCTTGGGAGTCCATCTGGTGCTGTTCAGGTTCGCTGGCAGTCTTTGAGTACTCTACTGGATGACATCTACTGCACATGGTCGGATAATAAAGGTTTTTTTCAGCAGCAGCAATATTTTGAAAGTGGGGAAAGCAATGGCCGTTTATTGGCACATATGATTCGGGTGCAACAGGGGTCCATGGCCATTCTCTTTCTCTGCAATGGTGCTGGGTCTCTGGTGCAGGAAGATGCTAAAATTCTTGGTGTGTTGGTCTCCTTTTATGAGGAGACGTATTCCTCCAAATTGTTTTATGATGATGTTACTATGTATCAATTTGTTTCCTCTATCCCGGTGGCAGCCCTGTCGCAGACCCAGAGAGACTTCCTGAACATACTTTGAGAGAGTTGGAGGAGGCCCTGGGTAATTTGCAAAATCACCAAGTCATCAGGGGTGGATGGGCTACCCAATGAATATCTTAAACAATATAGTGATTTACTGCTTCATTAGTTACTAGTAGTTCTGCAGGCTGCTGAAGTTGAGAGGGGCTTAACTTCTTCTATGTCAGATGCATTATTATAGTACTATCTGAAGCCTGGGAAAGATTCACTTTTGGTGGGTTCTTACCGACCAATCTCATTGTTGTGTTCAAATATTAAACTTTTGCGTCATATGGGCTTCGGTCTTCAATTTCTGAAATGGGTTCAGTTGTTATACGCGGCTCCGGGGCCAGAATCAGGACTAACGGTCTACTCTCCCACTCTTTTCCCCTGGGTAGAGGCATGCGCCAGGGGTGTCCCCTGTCCCCTTTTCTTTTTGCTATAGCCATAGAAACCCTGGCCGTGTTGTTCGATCATCATTTTTCTTTTTCTTAATTTCCTTCCCTTATAGCCTGGTTTAATATTCTCCTACTCCTAATGTGTCTTCCAAAGCTTATCTTTTTCTTTTCTTTTTTGGCGACTGCTACACAGGGTTATAACATGGTGCTCTAGTTTATATTTGTCATAAGAACCTGGAGGTAGGTGTCATTCGTGGGGGTGGGGGGAAGGGATGGGGGGTTGTTTAGATTTGTTCATGTGTGTTTTTTATGTTTTGTCAAAAACTAAGCAAAAACCTTAATAAATCTTTCTGATTAAAAAAAATAAAAATATTGTTAAAGGGGATTCCTACAAATAAAAAACAGAGACTAAGGATCATAAATGTTGCTAATCTCTGTACCTGAGACAAGGTTGTGTTATATAAGAAGCTGTTCATAGACGATATACTTATTAACAACACATATATCTTCATGTATAAGGGAGAGACTAAAACATCTCTACAGGTCTAGATTTTACATCTAGCCTGATCGTTATCAGTAATTAATATAAATATTAATTACCTGTCTCGTGGTTCCTTTCTTGCAGCTGATGAGGGTATATGTCACGTTCACCTTCTCACCGGGCATCAGTCACCTGTAAAAAGACACCGGTATGATAACATGCTCCTTATACATGCTACAGACGCTAATATATATAACACTCTAGGGCCAGAACTACTTATCTCAGGGATTATGAAACCACATAAGAAAAGGGAACACAAAATAAAAAAATAAAGGAACACATTGGGATCTAGATTATTATTTTTTCTTACTTAAAATATTTTGTACATTTTAAATACTTTTTTTATAAAATATTTTATCAAATTTTTTTTATAATATATAAAACAGTTAATCATGTAATAGGAATGTATGCCCTTTAATTCTGAAAGGGGGGGGGGGGGGCGTTGAATTATTTTATTAATTGTTTTACCCCTCTGTCCACCCTCTTTTATTCCCCTTGTCATCCTTGTCCACCCCTGTTAACTCCCGCCCCCCCCCCCGTCTCCCATGTCCACCCCCATTTCTCCCGAGTCCACCCTCTTGTCATCAATGTCTACCTTGGCCAACCCTTTCCAACCCCTGTTACCTATGTTCACCATCTCCGTCCACCCTTCTGACAACCCCCAACCCCCCCCCCCCACATCTACCTCTCTGTCACCCATGTCCATTCCCTATTCTCCCCTCTGTCCCTTTGTCACTGCTGTCCACCCTTATTTTACCCCCTTGTCACCCTTGTCCACCCTTCTAACCCCCTGTCTCCCATGTACACCTTAACCACCCCTATGTCACCCATGTTCACCCCCCCCGACCCCCCATTCTCCACCCCACTGGCCACAACCTTGTCACCTATGTCCATCTGTTCTGTCCCTTTGTCACCCTTGTCCACCCCTCTGTCACCCCCTACACCCACCTGTCACCCATCTACACTCTTCTACACCCATCACCCTAGTCTTTCTCCCTCAACCTATTTACATTTCCTTCCCCACAAATATATATAATATTAAAATATATAATCACGGATTTGCTGACCCACCATGTTGGCCTGTATTTGTTATTTTCCATTCTGCGATGATTGTTGCTCTTTTGGCCTATGTGTCGATATTATATGACTCAGTATTCACTTTCTGTACATGATGCGCTGCACTGGAGTTTTTGTTTTACTGTTTACTTTCAATAAAACATGTTTTGAACATATATAAAAAATATATATAATCACCACAGCCCAAGTTGCCTAACTTTAGACCCCTACATAATATAATCTAAAAATGCCTCATCTGAAAATCCCATGTCAGATGTTTCCCATCCTCCACTCTTTCCTGTGCTCTAACACAATGCTGACTCCCCTCCTGAGCTCTAATACAATGCTAACTCCCTAATCAAATACACTGCAGACCCCCCACTAATACAATGCCGACCCCCCTCCCCCTGTTATACTGCTGATCTCCTCCCCCCAATACACTGCTGTTCCCCTTCTCTCCCATCCCCCCTAATACACTGCTGTTCCCCTTCCCTCCCTCTAATGCTGACCCCATTCCTCTCCCATCCCCCTAATACACTGCTGACCTCCCTCCCATTCCCCTAATACACTGCTGATCCCCCTCCCATCCCCCTAATACAATGCTGATCCACCCTCCCCCTAATACCATGCTGATCCCCTCTCCCCCTAATACAATGCTGATCCCCTCTCCCCCTAATACAATGCTGATTCCCCCATCCCCCTAATACAATGCTGATTTCCCCATCTCCCTAATACAATGCTGATTTCCCCATCCCCCAATACAATGCTTATTCCCCCATCCCCCTAATACAATGCTGACCCCCCTCCCTTTTCATCCCCCAAAAACCCTGCTGCCATCTCCCTAATACACTGCTGATCACTCCTCCCATCCCCCCTAATACAATGCTGATCCACCCCTCCCCCTAATACAATGCTGATCCCCCCGGCCCCCCCTAATAAACTGCTGTATCCCACCCCTGTTCCCCTCCACTTAATACAATGCTGTTGCCCCCCCCCCCCCCCCCCGGTCAGGGCCAGATTAAGGCTGCCTGGAAGACGGAGCACTTCTTTATGATGCCCCCCCCCCCGACAGTTCCTTCACATTAGGTGCAGTATAGTTCCCCCACATTAGGTTGTAGTTCCCCCAGATTAGGTGCAGTATAAGTCCCCGCACATTATTGTTGGCAGTACAAGTCCCCGCACATTAGATGTGCAGTACAGTTCCCCCACATTAGGTGTGCACTACAGTTCCCCCACATTAGGTGTGCAGTACAGTTCCCCCACATTAGGTGTAGTATAGTTCCCCCACATTAGGTGCAGTACAGATCCCCCACATTAGTTGTGCAGTACAGTTCCCCCACATTACGTGTGCAATACAATCCCCCCACATTAGGTGTGCAGTACAGTTCCCCCAGATTAGGTGCTGTATAGTTCCCCCAGATTAGGTGCAGTACAGTTCCCCCACATTAGGTGCAGTACAGTTCCCCCACATTAGGTTGGCAGTATAGTTCCCCACATTAGGTTGGCAATATAGTTCCCCACATTAGGTTGGCAGTATAGTCCTCCACACTAGTTTGGCAGTATAGTCCTCCACACTAGTTTGGCAGTATAGTCTTCATCATTAGGTGCAGTATAGTTCCCCACATTACGTGCAGTATAGTTCCCGACATTAGGTGCAGTATTGTCCCCCACATTAGGTGCAGTATAGTTCCCCACATTAGGTGCAGTATAGCTCCCCCACATTGGGTGCAGTATAGTTCCCCACATTAGATGCAGTATACTTTCCCCACATTAGGTGCAGTATAGTTCCCCCACATTAGGTGCAGTATAGTATCCCACATTAGGTGCAGTATAGTTCCCCCACATTAGGTGCAGTATAGTTCCCCCACATTAGGTGCAGTATAGTCCCCCACATTAGGTGCAGTACAGTTCCCCACAGACATTCAGCCTTCAGCCATATACAGTGTATGGCTGGAGGCTGTATGCCTGTTTACTGCCCCACTTCAGTATTCCGACCCCCAATCCGGGGTCACAATCTACTGCTATGGCCTATGGGCCACAGCAGTAGGTCCCTGGATCGGAGGTTGGATGGTCGGAACACTGAAGATGACGTGCCGCTGGTCATTTACCATGCGCGTGTGTCCTCCTCACTGCTCCGCTCTGCTCTGTTACTATGGGTGCACGCGCGAGATGTCAGTGACGTCCCTGCTTGCACTTACTCCCGGAGGCCCATGCGTTTTTGAAGTTAACGCAGGGCCGCAGAGAGGTAACCGGGGCATCCTTGTGTCCTGAAAAGATTTTTCAGGACACAGGGATGTCCCTAATGTGACGCGTGCCCCCTGCGGGCACATGGTCCGGAGCAGGCGCTCCATAAGCGCCAATGATGATCCGGCCCTGGCGGCCGCCGGATGGGGACAAAAATGCAGCCACATCTCAAAGCGGCCCCAGGGCCTGTGGCCCATCGGGAAATTTCCCAGTATTCCCGGTAGGCCAGTCCGGCCCTGCCCCTATGTTACCCATGTACACTCCTCTACACCCCCATCACCCCTCTGTCACCCATATACACCACTTTATCACCCATGTAGACTCCTCTACACACCTGTACACTCCTCTACACACCTTAGCTCTAATACAATGCTAACTCCCTAATCAAATACACTGCAGACCCCCCCACTAATTCACTGCAGATTCCCTCCCCCTAATTTACTACAGCCCCCCCCCTAATACACTGCTGTTCCTCTCCTCTCCCATCCCCCCTAATACACTGCTTTTTCCCTCCCCTCCCCTAATGCTGACCCCCTTCCTCTCCCATCCCCCCTAATACACTGCTGATCCCCCTCCCATCCCCCCTAATACAATGCTGATCCCTTCTCACCTAATACAATGCTGATCCACCCTTCCCCTAATACCATGCTGATCGCCCCTCCCCCTAATACAATGCTGAACCCCTCTCCCCCTAATACAATGCTGATTCCCCCATCCCTCTAATACAATGCTGATCTCCCCATCCCCCTAATACAATGCTTATTCCCCCATCCCCCTAATACAATACTGATCACCCCCTCCCCCTAATACAATGCAGACCCCCTCCCCTTCCATCCCCCCAAAACACTGCTGCCATCCCCCCTAATACACTGCTGATCCCCCTCCCATCCCCCCTAACACACTGCTGATCCCCCTTCCATCTCCCTTAATACATTTCTGATCCACCCCTCCCCCTAATACAATGCTGATTCCCCCCAGCCCCCCTAATACACTGCAGTATCCCACCCCTGTCCCCCTCCACTTAATACAATGCTGTCCCCCCCCCCCCCCCGGGCCAGTTTAAGGCTGCCTGGAAGACGGAGCACTTCATTATGATGCCCCCCCCCCCCCGACAATTGCCCCGCATTAGGTGCAGTATAGCTCCCCCACATTAGGTTGTAGTTCCCCCAGATTAGGTGCAGTATAAGTCCCCGCACATAAGGTTGGCAGTACAAGTCCCCACACATTAGGTGTGCAGTACAGTTCCCCCACAATAGGTGTGCAGTACAGTTCCCCCACATTAGGTGCGCAGTACAGTTCCCCCACATTGTGCATTGCGACTCTCTCCCCTTTTTTTTTTCTTTACTCTTCAACTTAAGTAGGGGCGCCACGCAAATTTTTTGTCAGTGTTCTTATTCACAGTAATATCCTTATTAAGTGTTTTTCTAGTTTGATTAACCCTGATGGTCGCTTTGTGTGCCTTTATGGCGAATTTTGCCATGTGCCTTTTATATTGGCTGCAATATATCCCTCCCCCATATTCTAGTGATGTATTAAGGAGGGTGGTGTCCTTTATCTCTTCCCTGCCAGATGTGCTCCTTCTTCCGGTAGGAGATTTCAATAATCTTTTGAATCCGTCCATAGATTAATTTGGGGGTAGAGGGGCCCCTATAGAGTCTTCTGTTACCGGTCTGACTAGGTTTGTAGAGGAAGCTGGGTGGGTTGACTTATGGAGTCGGTGCAATTCTGCAGGTAGGCAGTATTCCTGCTACTCTAGTTCCCATGGTACTCTGTCACGTATTGATTTAGCGCTGGGTTATGACCTGTTCTTCCCATGGGTGGCGTTGGTGGAATATCTCCCCTTTCATTTATTGGATCATTCTCCTATTCATGTACACCTTAACTTCAGTTATTGTGGGGGTCCTTGTGGCATCTTAATCCCTTCTGGTTTCAGGTACCCACAATAGGCCACACCCTGGTAGCGGATATTGAATCTTTCCTGGAAATTAATTGTGGCTCAGCTTCGCTGGGGGTAGTGTGGGATTCTCTGAAGGCTTTTGTCCGGGTAGTGTTTATTAGAGACATTACCACATGTAGATTGAAGAATCAAGGAATACAGGAGTTGTTGCAATTGCAGGTGCTTTCTGCTGAGAGGGAGTTCCTTGGGAGTCCATCTGGTGCTGTTCAGGTTTGCTGGCAGTCTTTGAGTACTCTACTGGATGACATCTACTGCACATGGTCGGATAATAAAGGTTTTTTTCAGCAGCAGCAATATTTTGAAAGTGGGGAAAGCAATGGCCGTTTATTGGCACATATGATTCGGGTGCAGCAGGGGTCCATGGCCATTCTCTTTCTCTGCAATGGTGCTGGGTCTCTGGTGCAGGAAGATGCTAAAATTCTTGGTGTGTTGGTCTCCTTTTATGAGGAGACGTATTTCTCCAAATTGTTTTATGATGATGTTACTGTGTATCAATTTGTTTCCTCTATCCCGGTGGCAGCCCTGTCGCAGACCCAGAGAGACTTCCTGAACATACTTTGAGAGAGTTGGAGGAGGCCCTGGGTAATTTGCAAAATCACCAAGTCATCAGGGGTGGATGGGCTACCCAATGAATATCTTAAACAATATAGTGATTTACTGCTTCATTAGTTACTAGTAGTTCTGCAGGCTGCTGAAGTTGAGAGGGGCTTAACTTCTTCTATGTCAGAGGCATTATTATAGTACTATTGCTGAAGCCTGGGAAAGATTCACTTTTGGTGGGTTCTTACCGACCAATCTCATTGTTGTGTTCAAATATTAAACTTTTGCGTCATATGGGCTTCGGTCTTCAATTTCTGAAATGGGTTCAGTTGTTATACGCGGCTCCGGGGCCAGAATCAGGACTAACGGTCTACTCTCCCACTCTTTTCCCCTGGGTAGAGGCATGCGCCAGGGGTGTCCCCTGTCCCCTTTTCTTTTTGCTATAGCCATAGAAACCCTGGCCGTGTTGTTCGATCATCATTTTTCTTTTTCTTAATTTCCTTCCCTTATAGCCTGGTTTAATATTCTCCTACTCCTAATGTGTCTTCCAACGCTTATCTTTTTCTTTTCTTTTTTGGCGACTGCTACATAGGGTTATAACATGGTGCTCTAGTTTATATTTGTCATAAGAACCTGGAGGTAGGTGTCATTCGTGGGGGTGGGGGGAAGGGATGGGGGGTTGTTTAGATTTGTTCATGTGTGTTTTTTATGTTTTGTCAAAAACTAAGCAAAAACCTTAATAAATCTTTCTGATTAAAAAAAATAAAAATATTGTTAAAGGGGATTCCTACAAATAAAAAACATGTATAAGGGAGAGACTAAAACATCTCTACAGGTCTAGATTTTACATCTAGCCTGATCGTTATCAGTAATTAATATAAATATTAATTACCTGTCTCGTGGTTCCTTTCTTGCAGCTGATGAGGGTATATGTCACGTTCACCTTCTCACCGGGCATCAGTCACCTGTAAAAAGACACCGGTATGATAACATGCTCCTTATACATGCTACAGACGCTAATATATATAACACTCTAGGGCCAGAACTACTTATCTCAGGGATTATGAAACCACATAAGAAAAGGGAACACAAAATAAATAAATAAAGGAACACATTGGGATCTAGATTATTATTTTTTCTTACTTAAAATATTTTGTACATTTTAAATACTTTTTTTTATAAATTATTTTATCACATTTTTTTATAATATATAAAACAGTTAATCATGTAATAGGAATGTATGCCCTTTAATTCTGAAAGGGGGGGCGTTGAATTATTTTATTAATTGTTTTACCCCTCTGTCCACCCTCTTTTATTCCCCTTGTCATCCTTGTCCACCCCTGTTAACTCCCTCCCCCCCCCATCTCCCATGTCCACCCCCATTTCTCCCGAGTCCACCCTCTTGTCATCAATGTCTACCTTGGCCAACCCTTTCCAACCCCTGTTACCTATGTTCACCATCTCCGTCCACCCTTCTGACAACCCCCAACCCCCCCCCCATCTACCTCTCTGTCACCCATGTCCATTCCCTATTCTCCCCTCTGTCCCTTTGTCACTCCTGTCCACCCTTATTTTACCCCCTTGTCACCCTTGTCCACCCTTCTAATCCCCTGTCTCCCATGTACACCTTGGCCACCCCTATGTCTCCCATTTTCACCCCCCGACCCCCCATTCTCCACCCCACTGGCCACAACCTTGTCACCTATGTCCATCTGTTCTGTCCCTTTGTCACCCTTGTCCACCCCTCTGTCACCCCCTACACCCACCTGTCACCCTTCTACACTCTTCTACACCCATCACCCTAGTCTTTCTCCCTCAACCTATTTACATTTCCTTCCCCACAAATATATATAATATTAAAATATATAATCACGGATTTGCTGACCCACCATGTTGGCCTGTATTTGTTATTTTCCATTCTGCGATGATTGTTGCTCTTTTGGCCTATGTGTCGATATTATATGACCCAGTATTCACTTTCTGTACATGATGCGCTGCACTGGAGTTTTTGTTTTACTGTTTACTTTCAATAAAACATGTTTTGAATATATAAAAAAATATATATAATCACCACAGCCCAAGTTGCCTAACTTTAGACCCCTACATAATATAATCTAAAAATGCCTCATCTCAAAATCCCATGTCAGATGTTTCCCATCCTCCACTCTTTCCTGTGCTCTAATACAATGCTGACTCCCCTCCTGAGCTCTAATACAATGCTAACTCCCTAATCAAATACACTGCAGACCCCCCACTAATACAATGCCGACCCCCCTCCCCCTGTTCTACTGCTGATCCCCTCCCCCTTATACACTGCTGTTCCCCTCCTCTCCCATCCCCCTAATACACTGCTGACCTCCCTCCCATTCCCCTAATACACTGCTGATCCCCCTCCCATCCCCCTAATACAATGCTGATCCACCCTCCCCCTAATACCATGCTGATCGCCTCTCCCCCTAATACAATGCTGATCCCCTCTCCCCCTAATACAATGCTGATTCCCCCATCCCCCTAATACAATGCTGATTTCCCCATCTCCCTAATAAAATGCTGATTTCCCCATCCCCCAATACAATGCTTATTCCCCCATCCCCCTAATACAATGCTGACCCCCCTCCCTTTTCATCCCCCAAAAACCCTGCTGCCATCTCCCTAATACACTGCTGATCAATCCTCCCATCCCCCCTAATACAATGCTGATCCACCCCTCCCCCTAATACAATGCTGATCCCCCCGCCCCCCCCTAATAAACTGCTGTATCCCACCCCTGTTCCCCTCCACTTAATACAATGCTGTTGTCCCCCCCCCCCCCCCCCCACCAGGGCCAGATTAAGGCTGCCTGGAAGACGGAGCACTTCCTTATGATGCCCCCCTCGACAGTTCCTTCACATTAGGTGCAGTTTAGTTCCCCCACATTAGGTTGTAGTTCCCCCAGATTAGGTGCAGTATAAGTCCCCGCACATTATTGTTGGCAGTACAAGTCCCCGCACATTAGATGTGCAGTACAGTTCCCCCACATTAGGTGTGCACTACAGTTCCCCCACATTAGGTGTGCACTACAGTTCCCCCACATTAGGTGTGCAGTACAGTTCCCCCACATTAGGTGTAGTATAGTTCCCCCACATTAGGTGCAGTACAGTTCCCCCACATTAGTTGTGCAGTACAGTTCCCCCACGTTACGTGTGCAATACAATCCCCCCACATTAGGTGTGCAGTACAGCACCCCCAGATTAGGTGCTGTATAGTTCCCCCAGATTAGGTGCAGTACAGTTCCCCCACATTAGGTGCAGTACAGTTCCCCCACATTAGGTGCAGTACAGTTCCCCCACATTAGGTTGGCAGTATAGTTCCCCACATTAGGTTGGCAATATAGTTCCCCACATTAGGTTGGCAGTATAGTCCTCCACACTAGTTTGGCAGTATAGTCATCAACACTAGTTTGGCAGTATAGTCTTCATCATTAGGTGCAGTATAGTTCCCCACATTACGTGCAGTATAGTTCCCGACATTAGGTGCAGTATTGTCCCCCACATTAGGTGCAGTATAGTTCCCCCACATTAGGTGCAGTATAGCTCCCCCACATTGGGTGCAGTATAGTTCCCCACATTAGATGCAGTATACTTTCCCCACATTAGGTGCAGTATAGTTCCCCCACATTAGGTGCAGTATAGTATCCCACATTAGGTGCAGTATAGTTCCCCCACATTAGGTGCAGTATAGTTCCCCCACATTAGGTGCAGTATAGTCCCCCACATTAGGTGCAGTACAGTTCCCCCACAGACATTCAGCCTTCAGCCATATACAGTGTATGGCTGGAGGCTGTATGCCTGTTTACTGCCCCACTTCAGTATTCCGACCCCCACTCCGGGGTCACAATCTACTGCTATGGCCTATGGGCCACAGCAGTAGGTCCCTGGACCGGAGGTTGGATGGTCGGAACACTGAAGATGACGTGCCGGTGGTCATTTACCATGCGCGTGTGTCCTCCTCACTGCTCCGCTCTGCTCTGTTACTATGGGTGCACGCGCGAGATGTCAGTGACTTCCCTGCTTCCACTACCTCCCGGAGGCCCATGCGTTTTTGAAGTTAACGCAGGGCCGCAGAGAGGTAACCGGGGCATCCTTGTGTCCTGAAAAGATTTTTCAGGACACAGGGATGTCCCTAATGTGACGCGTGCCCCCTGCGGGCACAGGGTCCGGAGCAGGCGCTCCATAAGCGCCAATGATGATCCGGCCCTGGCGGCCGCCGGATGGGGACAAAAATGCAGCCACATCTCAAAGCGGCCCCAGGGCCTGTGGCCCATCGGGAAATTTCCCAGTATTCCCGGTAGGCCAGTCCGGCCCTGCCCCTATGTTACCCATGTACACTCCTCTACACCCCCATCACCCCTCTGTCACCCATATACACCACTTTATCACCCATGTAGACTCCTCTACACACCTGTACACTCCTCTACACACCTTAGCTCTAATACAATGCTAACTCCCTAATCAAATACACTGCAGACCCCCCCACTAATTCACTGCAGATTCCCTCCCCCTAATTTACTACAGCCCCCCCTAATACACTGCTGTTCCCCTCCTCTCCCATCCCCCCCTAATACACTGCTTTTTCCCTCCCCTCCCCTAATGCTGACCCCCTTCCTCTCCCATCCCCCCTAATACACTGCTGATCCCCCTCCCATCCCCCTAATACACTGCTGATCCCCCTCCCATCCCCCCTAATACAATGCTGATCCCTTCTCACCTAATACAATGCTGATCCACTCTCCCCCTAATACCATGCTGATCGCCCCTCCCCCTAATACAATGCTGAACCCCTCTCCCCCTAATACAATGCTGATCCCCCCTCCGCCTAATACAATGCTGATTCCCCCATCCCTCTAATACAATGCTGATCTCCCCATCCCCCTAATACAATGCTTATTCCCCCATCCCCCTAATACAATGCTGATCACCCCCTCCCTCTAATACAATGCAGACCCCCTCCCCTTCCATCCCCCCAAAACAATGCTGCCATCCCCCCTAATACACTGCTGATCCCCCTCCCATCCCCCCTAACACACTGCTGATCCCCCTTCCATCTCCCCTAATACATTTCTGATCCACCCCTCCCCCTAATACAATGCTGATTCCCCCCAGCCCCCCTAATACACTGCAGTATCCCACCCCTGTCCCCCTCCACTTAATACAATGCTGTCCCCCCCCCCCCGGGCCAGTTTAAGGCTGCCCGGAAGAAGGAGCACTTCATTATGATGCCCCCCCCCCCGACAATTGCCCCGCATTAGGTGCAGTATAGCTCCCCCACATTAGGTTGTAGTTCCCCCAGATTAGGTGCAGTATAAGTCCCCGCACATTAGGTTGGCAGTACAAGTCCCCACACATTAGGTGTGCAGTACAGTTCCCCCACAATAGGTGTGCAGTACAGTTCCCCCACATTAGGTGTGCAGTACAGTTCCCCCACATTGTGCATTGCGACTCTCTCCCCTTTTTTTTTTCTTTACTCTTCAACTTAAGTAGGGGCGCCACGCAAATTTTTTGTCAGTGTTCTTATTCACAGTAATATTCTTATTAAGTGTTTTTCTAGTTTGATTAACCCTGATGGTCGCTTTGTGTGCCTTTATGGCGAATTTTGCCATGTGCCTTTTATATTGGCTGCAATATATCCCTCCCCCATATTCTAGTGATGTATTAAGGAGGGTGGTGTCGTTTATTTCTTCCCTGCCAGATGTGCTCCTTCTTCCGGTAGGAGATTTCAATAATCTTTTGAATCCGTCCATAGATTAATTTGGGGGTAGAGGGGCCCCTATAGAGTCTTCTGTTACCGGTCTGACTAGGTTTGTAGAGGAAGCTGGGTGGGTTGACTTATGGAGTCGGTGCAATTCTGCAGGTAGGCAGTATTCCTGCTACTCTAGTTCCCATGGTACTCTGTCACGTATTGATTTAGCGCTGGGTTATGACCTGTTCTTCCCATGGGTGGCGTTGGTGGAATATCTCCCCTTTCATTTATTGGATCATTCTCCTATTCATGTACACCTTAACTTCAGTTCTTGTGGGGGTCCTTGTGGCACCTTAATCCCTTCTGGTTTCAGGTACCCACAATAGGCCACACCCTGGTAGCGGATATTGAATCTTTCCTGGAAATTAATTGTGGCTCAGCTTCGCTGGGGGTAGTGTGGGATTCTCTGAAGGCTTTAGTCCGGGTAGTGTTTATTAGAGACATTACCACATGTAGATTGAAGAATCAAGGAATACAGGAGTTGTTGCAATTGCAGGTGCTTTCTGCTGAGAGGGAGTTCCTTGGGAGTCCATCTGGTGCTGTTCAGGTTCGCTGGCAGTCTTTGAGTACTCTACTGGATGACATCTACTGCACATGGTCGGATAATAAAGGTTTTTTTCAGCAGCAGCAATATTTTGAAAGTGGGGAAAGCAATGGCCGTTTATTGGCACATATGATTCGGGTGCAGCAGGGGTCCATGGCCATTCTCTTTCTCTGCAATGGTGCTGGGTCTCTGGTGCAGGAAGATGCTAAAATTCTTGGTGTGTTGGTCTCCTTTTATGAGGAGACGTATTTCTCCAAATTGTTTTATGATGATGTTACTGTGTATCAATTTGTTTCCTCTATCCCGGTGGCAGCTCTGTCGCAGACCCAGAGAGACTTCCTGAACATACTTTGAGAGAGTTGGAGGAGGCCCTGGGTAATTTGCAAAATCACCAAGTCATCAGGGGTGGATGGGCTACCCAATGAATATCTTAAACAATATAGTGATTTACTGCTTCATTAGTTACTAGTAGTTCTGCAGGCTGCTGAAGTTGAGAGGGGCTTAACTTCTTCTATGTCAGAGGCATTATTATAGTACTATTGCTGAAGCCTGGGAAAGATTCACTTTTGGTGGGTTTTTACCGACCAATCTCATTGTTGTGTTCAAATATTAAACTTTTGCGTCATATGGGCTTCGGTCTTCAATTTCTGAAATGGGTTCAGTTGTTATACGCGGCTCCGGGGCCAGAATCAGGACTAACGGTCTACTCTCCCACTCTTTTCCCCTGGGTAGAGGCATGCGCCAGGGGTGTCCCCTGTCCCCTTTTCTTTTTGCTATAGCCATAGAAACCCTGGCCGTGTTGTTCGATCATCATTTTTCTTTTTCTTAATTTCCTTCCTTTATAGCCTGGTTTAATATTCTCCTACTCCTAATATGTCTTCCAACGCTTATCTTTTTCTTTTCTTTTTTGGCGACTGCTACATAGGGTTATAACATGGTGCTCTAGTTTATATTTGTCATAAGAACCTGGAGGTAGGTGTCATTCGTGGGGGTGGGGGGAAGGGATGGGGGGTTGTTTAGATTTGTTCATGTGTGTTTTTTATGTTTTGTCAAAAACTAAGCAAAAACCTTAATAAATCTTTCTGATTAAAAAAAATAAAAATATTGTTAAAGGGGATTCCTACAAATAAAAAACAGAGACTAAGGATCATAAATGTTGCTAATCTCTGTACCTGAGACAAGGTTGTGTTATATAAGAAGCTGTTCATAGACGATATACTTATTAACAACACATATATCTTCATGTATAAGGGAGAGACTAAAACATCTCTACAGGTCTAGATTTTACATCTAGCCTGATCGTTATCAGTAATTAATATAAATATTAATTACCTGTCTCGTGGTTCCTTTCTTGCAGCTGATGAGGGTATATGTCACGTTCACCTTCTCACCGGGCATCAGTCACCTGTAAAAAGACACCGGTATGATAACATGCTCCTTATACATGCTACAGACGCTAATATATATATAACACTCTAGGGCCAGAACTACTTATCTCAGGGATTATGAAACCACATAAGAAAAGGGAACACAAAATAAATAAATAAAGGAACACATTGGGATCTAGATTATTATTTTTTCTTAATTAAAATATTTTGTACATTTTAAATACTTTTTTTTATAAAATATTTTATCACATTTTTTTATAATATATAAAACAGTTAATCATGTAATAGGAATGTATGCCCTTTAATTCTTAAAGGGGGGGCGTTGAATTATTTTATTAATTGTTTTACCCCTCTGTCCACCCTCTTTTATTCCCCTTGTCATTCTTGTCCACCCCTGTTAACTCCCGCCCCCCCCCGTCTCCCATGTCCACCCCCATTTCTCCCGAGTCCACCCTCTTGTCATCAATGTCTACCTTGGCCAACCCTTTCCAACCCCTGTTACCTATGTTCACCATCTCCGTCCACCCTTCTGACAACCCCCAACCCCCCCCCCCACATCTACCTCTCTGTCACCCATGTCCATTCCCTATTCTCCCCTCTGTCCCTTTGTCACTCCTGTCCACCCTTATTTTACCCCCTTGTCACCCTTGTCCACCCTTCTAACCCACTGTCTCCCATGTACACCTTGGCCACCCCTATGTCACCCATGTTCACCCCCCCGACCCCCCATTCTCCACCCCACTGGCCACAACCTTGTCACCTATGTCCATCTGTTCTGTCCCTTTGTCACCCTTGTCCACCCCTCTGTCACCCCCTACACCCACCTGTCACCCATCTACACTCTTCTACACCCATCACCCTAGTCTTTCTCCCTCAACCTATTTACATTTCCTTCCCCACAAATATATATAACATTAAAATATATAATCACGGATTTGCTGACCCACCATGTTGGCCTGTATTTGTTATTTTCCATTCTGCGATGATTGTTGCTCTTTTGGCCTATGTGTCGATATTATATGACCCTGTATTCACTTTCTGTACATGATGCGCTGCACTGGAGTTTTTGTTTTACTGTTTACTTTCAATAAAACATGTTTTGAATATATAAAAAAATATATATAATCACCACAGCCCAAGTTGCCTAACTTTAGACCCCTACATAATATAATCTAAAAATGCCTCATCTCAAAATCCCATGTCAGATGTTTCCCATCCTCCACTCTTTCCTGTGCTCTAATACAATGCTGACTCCCCTCCTGAGCTCTAATACAATGCTAACTCCCTAATCAAATACACTGCAGACCCCCCACTAATACAATGCCGACCCCTCTCCCCCTGTTCTACTGCTGATCCCCTCCCCCTAATACACTGCTGTTCCCCTCCTCTCCCATCCCACCTAATACACTGCTGTTCCCCTTCCCTCCCCCTAATGCTTACCCCATTCCTCTCCCATCCCCCTAATACACTGCTGACCTCCCTCCCATTCCCCTAATACACTGCTGATCCCCCTCCCATCCCCCTAATACAATGCTGATCCACCCTCCCCCTAATACCATGCTGATCTCCTCTCCCCCTAATACAATGCTGATCCCCTCTCCCCCTAATACAATGCTGATTCCCCCATCCCCCTAATACAATGCTGATTTCCCCATTCCCCTAATACAATGCTGATTTCCCCATCCCCCAATACAATGCTTATTCCCCCATCCCCCTAATACAATGCTGACCCCCCTCCCTTTTCATCCCCCAAAAACCCTGCTGCCATCTCCCTAATACACTGCTGATCACTCCACCCATCCCCCCTAATACAATGCTGATCCACCCCTCCCCCTAATACAATGCTGATCCCCCCGGCCCCCCCTAATAAACTGCTGTATCCCACCCCTGTTCCCCTCCACTTAATACAATGCTGTTGTCCCCCCCCCCCCCCCCGTCAGGGCCAGATTAAGGCTGCCTGGAAGACGGAGCACTTCTTTATGATGCCCCCCCCCCCCGACAGTTCCTTCACATTAGGTGCAGTATAGTTCCCCCACATTAGGTTGTAGTTCCCCCAGATTAGGTGCAGTATAAGTCCCCGCACATTTTTGTTGGCAGTACAAGTCCCCGCACATTATATGTGCAGTACAGTTCCCCCACATTAGGTGTGCACTACAGTTCCCCCACATTAGGTGTGCAGTACAGTTCCCCCACATTAGGTGTAGTATAGTTCCCCCACATTAGGTGCAGTACAGTTCCCCCACATTAGTTGTGCAGTACAGTTCCCCCACATTACGTGTGCAATACAATCCCCCCACATTAGGTGTGCAGTACAGTTCCCCCAGATTAGGTGCTGTATAGTTCCCCCAGATTAGGTGCAGTACAGTTCCCCCACATTAGGTGCAGTACAGTTCCCCCAAATTAGGTGCAGTACAGTTCCCCCACATTAGGTGCAGTACAGTTCCCCCACATTAGGTTGACAGTATAGTTCCCCACATTAGGTTGGCAATATAGTTCCCCACATTAGGTTGGCAGTATAGTCCTCCACACTAGTTTGGCAGTATAGTCCTCCACACTAGTTTGGCAGTATAGTCTTCATCATTAGGTGCAGTATAGTTACCCACATTACGTGCAGTATAGTTCCCGACATTAGGTGCAGTATTGTCCCCCACATTAGGTGCAGTATAGTTCCCCCACTTTAGGTGCAGTATAGCTCCCCCACATTGGGTGCAGTATAGTTCCCCACATTAGATGCAGTATACTTTCCCCACATTAGGTGCAGTATAGTTCCCCCACATTAGGTGCAGTATAGTATCCCACATTAGGTGCAGTATAGTTCCCCCACATTAGGTGCAGTATAGTTCCCCCACATTAGGTGCAGTATAGTCCCCCACATTAGGTGCAGTACAGTTCCCCCACAGACATTCAGCCTTCAGCCATATACAGTGTATGGCTGGAAGCTGTATGCCTGTTTACTGCCCCACTTCAGTATTCCGACCCCCACTCCGGGGTCACAATCTACTGCTATGGCCTATGGGCCACAGCAGTAGGTCCCTGGACCGGAGGTTGGATGGTCGGAACACTGAAGATGACGTGCCGCTGGTTATTTACCATGCGCGTGTGTCCTCCTCATTGCTCCGCTCTGCTCTGTTACTATGGGTGCACGCGCGAGATGTCAGTGACGTCCCTGCTTGCACTACCTCCCGGAGGCCCATGCGTTTTTGAAGTTAACGCAGGGCCGCAGAGAGGTAACCGGGGCATCCTTGTGTCCTGAAAAGATTTTTCAGGACACAGGGATGTCCCTAATGTGACGCGTGCCTCCTGCGGGCACAGGGTCCGGAGCAGGCGCTCCATAAGCGCCAATGATGATCCGGCCCTGGTGGCCGCCGGATGGGGACAAAAATGCAGCCACATCTCAAAGCGGCCCCAGGGCCTGTGGCCCTTCGGGAAATTTCCCAGTATTCCCGGTAGGCCAGTCCGGCCCTGCCCCTATGTTACCCATGTACACTCCTGTACACCCCCATCACCCCTCTGTCACCCATATACACCACTTTATCACCCATGTAGACTCCTCTACACACCTGTACACTCCTCTACACACCTTAGCTCTAATACAATGCTAACTCCCTAATCAAATACACTGCAGACCCCCCCACTAATTCACTGCAGATTCCCTCCCCCTAATTTACTACAGCCCCCCCCTAATACACTGCTGTTCCCCTCCTCTCCCATCCCCCCTAATACACTGCTTTTTCCCTCCCCTCCCCTAATGCTGACCCCCTTCCTCTCCCATCCCCCCTAATACACTGCTGATCCCCCTCCCATCCCCCTAATACACTGCTGATCCCCCTTCCATCCCCCTAATACAATGCTGATCCCTTCTCACCTAATACAATGCTGATCCACCCTCCCCCTAATTCCATGCTGATCGCCCCTCCCCCTAATACAATGCTGAACCCCTCTCCCCCTAATACAATGCTGATCCCCCCTCCACCTAATACAATGCTGATTCCCCATCCCTCTAATACAATGCTGATCTCCCCATCCCCCTAATACAATGCTTATTCCAACATCCCCCTAATACAATACTGATCACCCCCTCCCCCTAATACATTGCAGACCCCCTCCCCTTCCATCCCCCCAAAACACTGCTGCCATCCCCCCTAATAAACTGCTGATCCCCCTCCCATCCCCCCTAACACACTGCTGATCCCCCTTCCATCTCCCCTAATACATTTCTGATCCACCCCTCCCCCTAATACAATGCTGATTCCCCCCAGCCCCCATAATACACTGCAGTATCCCACCCCTGTCCCCCTCCACTTAATACAATGCTGTCCCCCCCCCCCCCCCCGGGCCAGTTTAAGGCTGCCTGAAAGACGGAGCACTTCATTATGATGCCCCCCCCGACAATTGCCCCGCATTAGGTGCAGTATAGCTCCCCCACATTAGGTTGTAGTTCCCCCAGATTAGGTGCAGTATAAGTCCCCGCACATTAGGTTGGCAGTACAAGTCCCCACACATTAGGTGTGCAGTACAGTTCCCCCACAATAGGTGTGCAGTACAGTTCCCCCACATTAGGTGTGCAGTACAGTTCCCCCACATTGTGCATTGCGACTCTCTCCCCTTTTTTTTTTCTTTACTCTTCAACTTAAGTAGGGGCGCCACGCAAATTTTTTGTCAGTGTTCTTATTCACAGTAATATCCTTATTAAGTGTTTTTCTAGTTTGATTAACCCTGATGGTCGCTTTGTGTGCCTTTAGGGGCGCCACGCAAATTTTTTGTCAGTGTTCTTATTCACAGTAATATTCTTATTAAGTGTTTTTCTAGTTTGATTAACCCTGATGGTCGCTTTGTGTGCCTTTATGGCGAATTTTGCCATGTGCCTTTTATATTGGCTGCAATATATCCCTCCCCCATATTCTAGTGATGTATTAAGGAGGGTGGTGTCCTTTATCTCTTCCCTGCCAGATGTGCTCCTTCTTCCGGTAGGAGATTTCAATAATCTTTTGAATCCGTCCATAGATTAATTTGGGGGTAGAGGGGCCCCTATAGAGTCTTCTGTTACCGGTCTGACTAGGTTTGTAGAGGAAGCTGGGTGGGTTGACTTATGGAGTCGGTGCAATTCTGCAGGTAGGCAGTATTCCTGCTACTCTAGTTCCCATGGTACTCTGTCACGTATTGATTTAGCGCTGGGTTATGACCTGTTCTTCCCATGGGTGGCGTTGGTGGAATATCTCCCCTTTCATTTATTGGATCATTCTCCTATTCATGTACACCTTAACTTCAGTTCTTGTGGGGGTCCTTGTGGCATCTTAATCCCTTCTGGTTTCAGGTACCCACAATAGGCCACACCCTGGTAGCGGACATTGAATTTTTCCTGGAAATTAATTGTGGCTCAGCTTCGCTGGGGGTAGTGTGGGATTCTCTGAAGGCTTTTGTCCGGGGTGTGTTTATTAGAGACATTACCACATGTAGATTGAAGAATCAAGGAATACAGGAGTTGTTACAATTGCAGGTGCTTTCTGCTGAGAGGGAGTTCCTTGGGAGTCCATCTGTGCTGTTCAGGTTCGCTGGCAGTCTTTGAGTACTCTACTGGATGACATCTACTGCACATGGTCGGATAATAAAGGTTTTTTTCAGCAGCAGCAATATTTTGAAAGTGGGGAAAGCAATGGCCGTTTATTGGCACATATGATTCGGGTGCAGCAGGGGTCCATGGCCATTCTCTTTCTCTGCAATGGTGCTGGGTCTCTGGTGCAGGAAGATGCTAAAATTCTTGGTGTGTTGGTCTCCTTTTATGAGGAGACGTATTCCTCCAAATTGTTTTATGATGATGTTACTGTGTATCAATTTGTTTCCTCTATCCCGGTGGCAGCCCTGTCGCAGACCCAGAGAGACTTCCTGAACATACTTTGAGAGAGTTGGAGGAGGCCCTGGGTAATTTGCAAAATCACCAAGTCATCAGGGGTGGATGGGCTACCCAATGAATATCTTAAACAATATAGTGATTTACTGCTTCATTAGTTACTAGTAGTTCTGCAGGCTGCTGAAGTTGAGAGGGGCTTAACTTCTTCTATGTCAGAGGCATTATTATAGTACTATTGCTGAAGCCTGGGAAAGATTCACTTTTGGTGGGTTCTTACTGACCAATCTCATTGTTGTGTTCAAATATTAAACTTTTGCGTCATATGGGCTTCGGTCTTCAATTTCTGAAATGGGTTCAGTTGTTATACGTGGCTCCGGGGCCAGAATCAGGACTAACGGTCTATTCTCCCACTCTTTTCCCCTGGGTAGAGGCATGCGCCAGGGGTGTCCCCTGTCCCCTTTTCTTTTTGCTATAGCCATAGAAACCCTGGCCGTGTTGTTCGATCATCATTTTTCTTTTTCTTAATTTCCTTCCCTTATAGCCTGGTTTAATATTCTCCTACTCCTAATGTGTCTTCCAACGCTTATCTTTTTCTTTTCTTTTTTGGCGACTGCTACATAGGGTTATAACATGGTGCTCTAGTTTATATTTGTCATAAGAACCTGGAGGTAGGTGTCATTCGTGGGGGTGGGGGGAAGGGATGGGGGGTTGTTTTGATTTGTTCATGTGTGTTTTTTATGTTTTGTCAAAAACTAAGCAAAAACCTTAATAAATCTTTCTGATTAAAAAAAAATAAAAATATTGTTAAAGGGGATTCCTACAAATAAAAAACAGAGACTAAGGATCATAAATGTTGCTAATCTCTGTACCTGAGACAAGGTTGTGTTATATAAGAAGCTGTTCATAGACGATATACTTATTAACAACACATATATCTTCATGTATAAGGGAGAGACTAAAACATCTCTACAGGTCTAGATTTTACATCTAGCCTGATCGTTATCAGTAATTAATATAAATATTAATTACCTGTCTCGTGGTTCCTTTCTTGCAGCTGATGAGGGTATATGTCACGTTCACCTTCTCACCGGGCATCAGTCACCTGTAAAAAGACACCGGTATGATAACATGCTCCTTATACATGCTACAGACGCTAATATATATAACACTCTAGGGCCAGAACTACTTATCTCAGGGAGTATGAAATCACATAAGAAAAGGGAACACAAAATAAATAAATAAAGGAACACATTGGGATCTAGATTATTATTTTTTCTTACTTAAAATATTTTGTACATTGTAAATACTTTTTTTTATAAAATATTTTATCAAATTTTTTTTATAATATATAAAACAGTTAATCATGTAATAGGAATGTATGCCCTTTAATTCTGAAAGGGGGGGCGTTGAATTATTTTATTAATTGTTTTACCCCTCTGTCCACCCTCTTTTATTCCCCTTGTCATCCTTGTCCACCCCTGTTAACTCCCGCCCCCCCCCCACGTCTCCCATGTCCACCCCCATTTCTCCCGAGTCCACCCTCTTGTCATCAATGTCTACCTTGGCCAACCCTTTCCAATCCCTGTTACCTATGTTCACCATCTCCGTCCACCCCTCTGACAACCCCCAACCCCCCCCCCACATTTACCTCTCTGTCACCCATGTCCATTCCCTATTCTCCCCTCTGTCCCTTTGTCACTCCTGTCCACCCTTATTTTACCCCCTTGTCACCCTTGTCCACCCCTCTAACCCCCTGTGTCCCATGTACACCTTGGCCACCCCTATGTCACCCATGTTCACCCCCCCGACCCCCCATTCTCCACCCCACTGGCCACAACCTTGTCACCTATGTCCATCTGTTCTGTTCCTTTGTCACCCTTGTCCACCCCTCTGTCACCCCCTACACCCACCTGTCACCCATCTACACTCTTCTACACCCATCACCCTAGTCTTTCTCCCTCAACCTATTTACATTTCCTTCCCCACAAATATATATAATATTAAAATATATAATCACGGATTTGCTGACCCACCATGTTGGCCTGTATTTGTTATTTTCCATTCTGCGATGATTGTTGCTCTTTTGGCCTATGTGTCGATATTATATGACCCAGTATTCACTTTCTGTACATGATGCGCTGCACTGGAGTTTTTGTTTTACTGTTTACTTTCAATAAAACATGTTTTGAATATATAAAAAAATATATATAATCACCACAGCCCAAGTTGCCTAACTTTAGACCCCTACATAATATAATCTAAAAATGCCTCATCTCAAATTCCCATGTCAGATGTTTCCCATCCTCCACTCTTTCCTGTGCTCTAATACTATGCTGACTCCCCTCCTGAGCTCTAATACAATGCTAACTCCCTAATCAAATACACTGCAGACCCCCCACTAATACAATGCCGACCCCCCTCCCCCTGTTATACTGCTGATCCCCTCCCCCTAATACACTGCTGTTCCCCTCCTCTCCCATCCCCCCTAATACACTGCTGTTCAACTCCCCTCCCCCTAATGCTGACCCCATTCCTCTCCCATCCCCCTAATACACTGCTGACCTCCCTCCCATTCCCCTAATACACTGCTGATCCCCCTCCCATCCCCCTAATACAATGCTGATCCACCCTCCCCCTAAAACCATGCTGATCTCCTCTCCCCCTAATACAATGCTGATCCCCTCTCCCCCTAATACAATGCTGATTCCCCCATCCCCCTAATAAAATGCTGATTTCCCCATCCCCCTAATACAATGCTGATTTCCCCATCCCCCAATACAATGCTTATTCCCCCATCCCCCTAATACAATGCTGACCCCCCTCCCTTTTCATCCCCCAAAAACCCTGCTGCCATCTCCCTAATACACTGCTGATCACTCCACCCATCCCCCCTAATACAATGCTGATCCACCCCTCCCCCTAATACAATGCTGATCCCCCCGGCCCCCCCTAATAAACTGCTGTATCCCACCCCTGTTCCCCTCCACTTAATACAATGCTGTTTCCCCCCCCCCCCCCCCCCCGTCAGGGCCAGATTAAGGTTGCCTGGAAGACGGAGCACTTCTTTATGATGCCCCCCCCCCCCCGACAGTTCCTTCACATTAGGTGCAGTATAGTTCCCCCACATTAGGTTGTAGTTCCACCAGAATAGGTGCAGTATAAGTCCCCGCACATTTTTGTTGGCAGTACAAGTCCCCGCACATTATATGTGCAGTACAGTTCCCCCACATTAGGTGTGCACTACAGTTCCCCCACATTAGGTGTGCAGTACAGTTCCCCCACATTAGGTGTAGTATAGTTCCCCCACATTAGGTGCAGTACAGTTCCCCCACATTAGTTGTGCAGTACAGTTCCCCCACATTACGTGTGCAATACAATCCCCCCACATTAGGTGTGCAGTACAGTTCCCCCAGATTAGGTGCTGTATAGTTCCCCCAGATTAGGTGCAGTACAGTTCCCCCACATTAGGTGCAGTACAGTTCCCCCACATTAGGTGCAGTACAGTTCCCCCACATTAGGTGCAGTACAGTTCCCCCACATTAGGTTGACAGTATAGTTCCCCACATTAGGTTGGCAATATAGTTCCCCACATTAGGTTGGCAGTATAGTCCTCCACACTAGTTTGGCAGTATAGTCCTCCACACTAGTTTGGCAGTATAGTCTTCATCATTAGGTGCAGTATAGTTACCCACATTACGTGCAGTATAGTTCCCGACATTAGGTGCAGTATTGTCCCCCACATTAGGTGCAGTATAGTTCCCCCACTTTAGGTGCAGTATAGCTCCCCCACATTGGGTGCAGTATAGTTCCCCACATTAGATGCAGTATACTTTCCCCACATTAGGTGCAGTATAGTTCCCCCACATTAGGTGCAGTATAGTATCCCACATTAGGTGCAGTATAGTTCCCCCACATTAGGTGCAGTATAGTTCCCCCACATTGGGTGCAGTACAGTTCCCCCCCATTAGGTGCAGTACAGTTCTCCCACATTAGGTTGGCAGTATAGTTCCCTCACATTAGGTGCAGTATAATTCCCTCACATTAGGTACAGTATAGCTACCCCACATTAGGTGCAGTATAGTCCCCCCACATTAGGTTGGCAGTATAGTTCCCCAGTTTAGGTTGGCAATATAGTTCCCCACATTAGGTTGACAGTATAGTCCTCCACACTAGTTTGGCAGTATAGTCCTCCACACTAGTTTGGCAGTATAGTCTTCATCATTAGGTGCAGTATAGTTCCCCACATTACGTGCAGTATAGTTCCCGACATTAGGTGCAGTATAGTTCCCCCACATTAGGTGCAGTATAGCTCCCCCACATTGGGTGCAGTATAGTTCCCCACATTAGATGCAGTATACTTTCCCCACATTAGGTGCAGTATAGTTCCCCCACATTAGGTGCAGTATAGTATCCCACATTAGGTGCAGTATAGTTCCCCCACATTAGGTGCAGTATAGTTCCCCCACATTAGGTGCAGCATAGCTCCCCCACATTGGGTGCAGTATAGTTCCCCACATTAGATGCAGTATACTTTCCCCACATTAGGTGCAATATAGTTCCCCCACATTAGGTGCAGTATAGTATCCCACATTAGGTGCAGTATAGTTCCCCCACATTAGGTGCAGTATAGTTCCCCCACATTAGGTGCAGTATAGTCCCCCACATTAGGTGCAGTACAGTTCCCCCACAGACATTCAGCCTTCAGCCATATACAGTGTATGGCTGGAGGCTGTATGCCTGTTTACTGCCCCACTTCAGTATTCCGACCTCCACTCCGGGGTCACAATCTACTGCTATGGCCTATGGGCCACAGCAGTAGGTCCCTGGACCGGAGGTTGGATGGTCGGAACACTGAAGATGACGTGCCGCTGGTCATTTACCATGCGCGTGTGTCCTCCTCACTGCTCCGCTCTGCTCTGTTACTATGGGTGCACGTGCGAGATGTCAGTGACGTCCCTGCTTGCACTACCTCCCTGAGGCCCACGCGTTTTTGAAGTTAACGCAGGGCTGCAGAGAGGTAACCGGGGCATCCTTGTGTCCTGAAAAGATTTTTCAGGACACAGGGATGTCCCTAATGTGAGGTGTGCCCCCTGAGGGCACAGGGTCCGGAGCAGGCGCTCCATAAGCGCCAATGATGATCCGGCCCTGGCGGCCGCCGGATGTGGACAAAAATGCAGCCACATCTCAACGCGGCCCCAGGGCCTGTGGCCCATCGGGAAATTTCCCAGTATTCCCGGTAGGCCAGTCGGCCCTGCCCCTATGTTACCCATGTACACTCCTCTACACCCCCATCACCCCTCTGTCACCCATATACACCACTTTATCACCCATGTAGACTCCTCTACACACCTGTACACTCCTCTACACACCTTGGCTCTAATACAATGCTAACTCCCTAATAAAATACACTGCAGACCCCCCCACTAATTCACTGCAGATTCCCTCCCCCTAATTTACTACAGCCCCCCCCCTAATACACTGCTGTTCCCCTCCTCTCCCATCCCCCCTAATACACTGCTTTTTCCTTCCCCTCCCCTAATGCTGACCCCCTTCCTCTCCCATCCCCCCTAATACACTGCTGATCCCTCTCCCATCCCCCTAATTCACTGTTGATCCCCCTCCCATCCCCCCTAAAACAATGCTGATCCCTTCTCACCTAATACAATGCTGATCCACCCTCCCCCTAATACCATGCTGATCGCCCCTCCCCCTAATACAATGCTGAACCCCTCTCCCCCTAATACAATGCTGATCCCCCCTCCGCCTAATACAATGCTGATCTCCCCATCCCCCTAATACAATGCTTATTCCCCCATCCCCCTAATACAATACTGATCACCCCCTCCCCCTAATACAATGCAGACCCCCTCCCCTTCCATCCCCCCAAAACACTGCTGCCATCCCCCCTAACACACTGCTGATCCCCCTCCCATCTCCCCTAATACATTTCTGATCCACCCCTCCCCCTAATACAATGCTGATTCCCCCCAGCCCCCCTAATACACTGCAGTATCCCACCCCTGTACCCCTCCACTTAATACAATGCTGTCCCCCCCCCCCCCCCCCGGGCAAGATTAAGGCTGCCTGGAAGATGGAGCACTTCATTATGATGCCCCCCCCCGACAATTGCCCCTCATTAGGTGCAGTATAGCTCCCCCACATTAGGTTGTAGTTCCCTCAGATTAGGTGCAGTATAAGTCTCCGCACATTAGGTTGGCAGTACAAGTCCCCACACATTAGGTGTGCAGTACAGTTCCCCCACAATAGGTGTGCAGTACAGTTCCCCCACATTAGGTGTGCAGTACAGTTCCCCCACATTGTGCATTGCGACTCCCTCCCCTTTTTTTTTTCTTTACTCTTCAACTTTGGTAGGGGAGCCACGCAAATTTTTTGTCAGTGTTCTTATTCACAGTAATATTCTTATTAAGTGTTTTTCTAGTTTGATTAACCCTGATGGTCGCTTTGTGTTCCTTTATGGCGAATTTTGCCATGTCCCTTTTATATTGGCTGCAATATATCCCTCCCCCATATTCTAGTGATGTATTAAGGAGGGTGGTGTCCTTTGTCTCTTCCCTGCCAGATGTGCTCCTTCTTCCGGTAGGAGATTTCAATAATCTTTTGAATCTGTCCATAGATTAATTTGGGGGTAGAGGGGCCCCTATAGAGTCTTCTGTTACCGGTCTGACTAGGTTTGTAGAGGAAGCTGGGTGGGTTGACTTATGGAGTCGGTGCAATTCTGCAGGTAGGCAGTATTCCTGCTACTCTAGTTCCCATGGTACTCTGTCACGTATTGATTTAGCGCTGGGTAATGACCTGTTCTTCCCATGGGTGGCGTTGGTGGAATATCTCCCCTTTCATTTATTGGATCATTCTCCTATTCATGTACACCTTAACTTCAGTTCTTGTGGGGGTCCTTGTAGCATCTTAATCCCTTCTGGTTTCAGGTACCCACAATAGGCCACACCCTGGTAGCGGATATTGAATCTTTCCTGGAAATTAATTGTGGCTCAGCTTCGCTGGGGGTAATGTGGGATTCTCTGAAGGCTTTTGTCCGGGGTGTGTTTATTAGAGACATTACCACATGTAGATTGAAGAATCAAAGAATACAGGAGTTGTTGCAATTGCAGGTGCTTTCTGCAGAGAGGGATTTCCTTGTGAGTCCATCTGGTGCTGTTCAGGTTCGCTGGCAGTCTTTGAGTACTCTACTGGATGACATCTACTGCACAGGGCGGATAAGAAAGGTTTTTTTCAGCAGCAGCAGCAATATTTTGAAAGTGGGGAAAGCAATGGCCGTTTATTGGCACGTATGATTCGGGTGCAGCAGGGGTCTATGGCCATTCTCTTTCTCTGCAATGGTGCTGGGTCTCTGGTGCAGGAAGATGCTAAAATTCTTGGTGTGTTGGTCTCCTTTTATGAGGAGACGTATTCCTCCAAATTGTTTTATGATGATGTTACTGTGTATCAATTTGTTTCCTCTATCCCGGTGGCAGCCCTGTCGCAGACCAAGAGAGACTTCCTGAACATACTTTGAGAGAGTTGGAGGAGGCCCTGGGTAATTTGCAAAATCACCAAGTCATCAGGGGTGGATCGGCTACCCAATGAATATCTTAAACAATATAGGGATTTACTGCTTCATTAGTTACTAGTAGTTCTGCAGGCTGCTGAAGTTGAGAGGGGCTTAACTTCTTCTATGTCAGAGGCATTATTATAGTACTATTGCTGAAGCCTGGGAAAGATTCACTTTTGGTGGGTTCTTACCGACCCATCTCATTGTTGTGTTCAAATATTAAACTTTTGCGTCATATGGGCTTCGGTCTTCAATTTCTGAAATGGGTTCAGTTGTTATACGCTGCTCCGGGGCCAGAATCAGGACTAACGGTCTACTCTCCCACTCTTTTCCCCTGGGTAGAGGCATGCGCCAGGGGTGTCCCCTGTCCCCTTTTCTTTTTGCTATAGCCATAGAAACCCTGGCCGTGTTGTTCGATCATCATTTTTCTTTTTCTTAATTTCCTTCCCTTATTGCCTGGTTTAATATTCTCCTACTCCTAATGTGTATTCCAACGCTTATCTTTTTCTTTTCTTTTTTGGTGACTGCTACATAGAATTATAACATGGTGCTCTAATTTATATTTGTCATAAGAACCTGGAGGTAGGTGTCATTCGTGGGGGTGGGGGGAAGGGATGGGGGGTTGTTTTGATTTGTTCATGTGTGTTTTTTATGTTTTGTCAAAAACTAAGCAAAAACCTTAATAAATCTTTCTGATTAAAAAAATAAAAATATTGTTAAAGGGGATTCCTACAAATAAAAAACAGAGACTAAGGATCATAAATGTTCCTAATCTCTGTACCTGAGACAAGGTTGTGTTATATAAGAAGCTGTTCATAGACGATATACTTATTAACAACACATATATCTTCATGTATAAGGGAGAGACTAAAACATCTCTACAGGTCTAGATTTTACATCTAGCCTGATTGTTATCAGTAATTAATATAAATATTAATTACCTGTCTCGTGGTTCCTTTCTTGCAGCTGACGAGGGTATATGTCATGTTCCCCTTCTCACCGGGCATCATTCACCTGTAAAAAGACACCGGTATGATAACATGCTACTTATACATGCTACAGACGCTAATATATATAACACTCTAGGGCCAGAACTACTTATCTCAGGGATTGTGAAACCGCATAAGAAAAGGGAAAAAAAATACATAAATAAAGGAACACATTGGGATCTAGATAATTTTTTCTAACTTAAAATATTTTGTACATTTTAACTACTTTTTTATAAAATATTTTATCTAAATTTCTTTATAATATATAAAACAGTTAATCATGTAATAGGAATGTATGCCCTTTAATTCTGAAACGGGGTTGTTGAATTATTGTATTAATTGTTTTACCCCTCTGTCCCTCCTCTTTTATTCCCCTTGTCATCCTGGTCCACCCCTGACCCCTGTTAACTACCGCCCCCTGAGTCCACCCTCTTGTCATCCATGTCTACCGTGGCCAACCCTTTCCAACCCCTGTTACCTATGTTCACCATCTTCGTCCACCCCTCTGACAACCCCCAACCCCCCCCCCCCACGTCTACCTCTCTGTCACCAATGTCCATTCCCTATTCTCCCCTCTGTCCCTTTGTCACTTCTGTCCACCCTTATTTTACCCCCTTGTCACCCCTGTCCACCCCTCTAACCCCCTGTCTCCCATGTACACCCTCCTGTCATCCATGTCCACCTTGGCCACCCCTCTGTCACCCATGTTCACCCCCCCCCCATTCTCCACCCCACTGGCCACATCCTTGTCACCTATGTTCATCTGTTCTGTCCCATTGTCACCCCTGTCCACCCCTCTGTCACCCCCTACGCCCACCTGTCACCCATCTACATTCTTCTACACCCATCACCCTAGTCTTTCTCCCTCATCCTATTTACAGTTCCTTCCCCACAAATATATATAATATTAAAATATATAATCACGGATTTGCTGACCCACCATGTTGGCCTGTACTTGTTATTTTCCATTCTGTGATGATTGTTGCTCTTTTGGCCTATGTGTCGATATTATATGACCCAGTATTCACTTTCTGTACATGATGCGCTGCACTGGAGTTTTTATTTTATTGTTTACTTCCAATAAAACATGTTTTGAATATTTAAAAAAAAATATATATAATCACCACAGCCCAAGTTGCCTAACTTTAGACCCCTACATTATATAATCTAAAAATGCCTCATCTCAAATTCCCATGTCAGATGTTTCCCATCCTCCACTCTTTCCTGCGCTCTAATACAATGCTGACTCCCCTCCTGAGCTCTAATACAATGCTAACTCCCCAATCAAATCAACTGCAGACCCCCCACTAATACACTGCAGACCCCCCTCCCCCTGTTATACTGCTGATCCCCTCCCCCTAATACACTGCTGTTCCCCTCCTCTTCCTTCCCCCCTAATACACTGCTGTTCCCCTCCCCTCCCCCTAATGCTGACCCCCTTCCTCTCCCATCCCCTAATACACTGCTGATCCCCCTCCCATCCCCCTAATACACTGCTGATCCCCCTCCCATCCCCCTAATACAATTCTGATCGCCCCTCCCCCTAATACAATGCTGATCCCCTCTCCCCCTAATGCAATGCTGATCCCCCTCCCCTAATACAATGCTGATTCCCCCATCCCACTAATACCATGCTGATCGCCTCTCCCCCTAATACAATGCTGATCCCCACTCCCCCTAATACAATGCTGATCCCCCTTCCCCCTAATACAATGCTGATTCCCCCATCCCCCTAATACAATGCTGATTCCCCCATCCCCCTAATAAAATGCTGATCTCCCCATCCCCCAATACAATGGTTATTTCCCCACCCCCCTAATACAATACTGATCACCCCCTCCCCCTAATACAATGCTGACCCGCCTCATCTTCCATCCCACAAAAACACTGCTGCCATCCCCCCTAATACACTGCTGATCCCCCCTCCTATCCCCCCTAATACACTGCTGATAACTCCTCCCATCTCCCCTAATACAATGCTGATACACCCCTCCCCCTAATCCTTCCATCCCTCTAATACAATGCTGATCCCCCTCGCCCCCCTAATACACTGCTGTATCCCACCCCTGTCCCCCTCCACTTAATACAATGCTGCCCCCCCCCCCACCCCAGGGCCAGATTAAGGCTGCCTGGAAAGCGGAGCACTTCATTATGATGCCCCCCCCCCCGACAGTTCCCTCACATTAGGTGCAGTATAGTTCCCCCACATTAAGTTGTAGTTCCCCCAGATTAGGTGCAGTGTAAGTCCCCGCACATTATTGTTGGCAGTACAAGTCCCCGCACATAAGATGTGCAGTACACTTCCCCCACATTAGGTGTGCACTACAGTTCCCCCACATTAGGTGTGCAGTACAGTTCCCCCACATTAGGTGTAGAATAGTTCCCCCACATTAGGTGCAGTACAGTTCCCCCACATTAGGTGTGCAGTTCAGTTCCCCCACATTAGGTGTGCAATACAGTCCCCCACCTTAGGTGTGCAGTACAGTTCCCCCAGATTAGGTGCAGTATAGTTCTCCCAGATTAGGTGCAGTACAGTTCCCCCACATTAGGTGCAGTACAGTTCCCCCACATTAGGTGCAGTACAGTTCCCCCACATTAGGTTGGCAGTATAGTTCCCTCACATTAGGTGCAGTATGATTCCTTCACATTAGGTGCAGTATAGCTCCCCCACATTAGGTGAAGTATAGCTCCCCCACATTAGGTTGGCAGTATAGTTCCCCACATTAGGTTGGCAGTATAGTTCCCCACATTAGGTTGGCAGTATAGTCCTCCACACTAGTTTGGCAGTATAGTCCTCCACACTAGTTTGGCAGTATAGTCTGCCACATTAGGTGCAGTATAGTTCCCCACATTACGTGCAGTATAGTTCCCAACATTAGGTGCAGTAAAGTCCGCCACATTAGGTGCAGTATTGTTCCCCCACATTAGGTGCAGTATAGCTCCCCCACATTAGGTGCAGTATAGTTCCCCACATTAGGTGCAGTATAGGTCCCCTACATTAGGTAGAGTATAGTTCCCCCTCATTAGGTACAGTATAGTCCCCCACATTAGGTGCAGTACAGTTCCCCCTCAGACATTCAGCCTTCATCATTGGGCTGGGAATTGGTGGCGCAAAAAATAAGAGATCATATGAATTTTTAGGTGAAAGATTGAAAGAGTTATGATTTTTAAAGGTAAGAAGGAAAAAACGAAAATGCAAAAACGGAAAAACCCCGGGTCCTTCACCTGTAAAAAGACACCGGTATGATAACATGCTCCTTATACATGCTACAGACACTAATATATATAACACTCTAGGGCCAGAATTACTTATCTCAGGGATTATGAAACCGCATAAGAAAAGGGAAAAAAAATACATAAATAAAGGAACACATTGGGATCTAGATAATTTTTTCTAACTTAAAATATTTTGTACATTTTAACTACTTTTTTATAAAATATTTTATCTAAATTTCTTTATAATATATAAAACAGTTAATCATGTAATAGGAATGTATGCCCTTTAATTCTGAAAGGGGGTTGTTGAATTATTGTATTAATTGTTTTACCCCTCTGTCCCTCCTCTTTTATTCCCCTTGTCATCCTGGTCCACCCCTGACCCCTGTTAACTACCGCCCCCTGAGTCCACCCTCTTGTCATCCATGTCTACCGTGGCCAACCCTTTCCAACCCCTGTTACCTATGTTCACCATCTTCGTCCACCCCTCTGGCAACCCCCAACCCCCCCCCCACGTCTACCTCTCTGTCACCCATGTCCATTCCCTATTCTCCCCTCTGTCCCTTTGTCACTTCTGTCCACCCTTATTTTACCCCCTTGTCACCCCTGTCCACCCCTCTAACCCCCTGTCTCCCATGTACACCCTCCTGTCATCCATGTCCACCTTGGCCACCCCTCTGTCACCCATGTTCACCCCCCCCCATTCTCCACCCCACTGGCCACATTCTTGTCACCTATGTTCATCTGTTCTGTCCCATTGTCACCCCTGTCCACCCCTCTGTCACCCCCTACGCCCACCTGTCACCCATCTACATTCTTCTACACCCATCACCCTAGTCTTTCTCCCTCATCCTATTTACAGTTCCTTCCCCACAAATATATATAATATTAAAATATATAATCACGGATTTGCTGACCCACCATGTTGGCCTGTACTTGTTATTTTCCATTCTGTGATGATTGTTGCTCTTTTGGCCTATGTGTCGATATTATATGACCCAGTATTCACTTTCTGTACATGATGCGCTGCACTGGAGTTTTTATTTTATTGTTTACTTCCAATAAAACATGTTTTGAATATTTAAAAAAAAATATATAATCACCACAGCCCAAGTTGCCTAACTTTAGACCCCTACATTATATAATCTAAAAATGCCTCATCTCAAATTCCCATGTCAGATGTTTCCCATCCTCCACTCTTTCCTGCGCTCTAATACAATGCTGACTCCCCTCCTGAGCTCTAATACAATGCTAACTCCCCAATCAAATCAACTGCAGACCCCCCACTAATACACTGCAGACCCCCCTCCCCCTGTTATACTGCTGATCCCCTCCCCCTAATACACTGCTGTTCCCCTCCTCTTCCTACCCCCTAATACACTGCTGTTCCCCTCCCCTCCCCCTAATGCTGACCCCCTTCCTCTCCCATCCCCTAATACACTGCTGATCCCCCTCCCATCCCCCTAATACACTGCTGATCCCCCTCCCATCCCCCTAATACAATTCTGATCGCCCCTCCCCCTAATACAATGCTGATCCCCTCTCCCCCTAATGCAATGCTGATCCCCCTCCCCTAATACAATGCTGATTCCCCCATCCCACTAATACCATGCTGATCGCCTCTCCCCCTAATACAATGCTGATCCCCACTCCCCCTAATACAATGCTGATCCCCCTTCCCCCTAATACAATGCTGATTCCCCCATCCCCCTAATACAATGCTGATTCCCCCATCCCCCTAATAAAATGCTGATCTCCCCATCCCCCAATACAATGGTTATTTCCCCACCCCCCTAATACAATACTGATCACCCCCTCCCCCTAATACAATGCTGACCCGCCTCATCTTCCATCCCACAAAAACACTGCTGCCATCCCCCCTAATACACTGCTGATCCCCCCTCCCATCCCCCCTAATACACTGCTGATAACTCCTCCCATCTCCCCTAATACAATGCTGATACACCCCTCCCCCTAATCCTTCCCTCCCTCTAATACAATGCTGATCCCCCTCGCCCCCCTAATACACTGCTGTATCCCACCCCTGTCCCCCTCCACTTAATACAATGCTGCCCCCCCCCCACCCCAGGGCCAGATTAAGGCTGCCTGGAAAGCGGAGCACTTCATTATGATGCCCCCCCCCCCGACAGTTCCCTCACATTAGGTGCAGTATAGTTCCCCCACATTAAGTTGTAGTTCCCCCAGATTAGGTGCAGTGTAAGTCCCCGCACATTATTGTTGGCAGTACAAGTCCCCGCACATAAGATGTGCAGTACACTTCCCCCACATTAGGTGTGCACTACAGTTCCCCCACATTAGGTGTGCAGTACAGTTCCCCCACATTAGGTGTAGAATAGTTCCCCCACATTAGGTGCAGTACAGTTCCCCCACATTAGGTGTGCAGTTCAGTTCCCCCACATTAGGTGTGCAATACAGTCCCCCCACATTAGGTGTGCAGTACAGTTCCCCCAGATTAGGTGCAGTATAGTTCCCCCAGATTAGGTGCAGTACAGTTCCCCCACATTAGGTGCAGTACAGTTCCCCCACATTAGGTGCAGTACAGTTCCCCCACATTAGGTTGGCAGTATAGTTCCCTCACATTAGGTGCAGTATGATTCCTTCACATTAGGTGCAGTATAGCTCCCCCACATTAGGTGAAGTATAGCTCCCCCACATTAGGTTGGCAGTATAGTTCCCCACATTAGGTTGGCAGTATAGTTCCCCACATTAGGTTGGCAGTATAGTCCTCCACACTAGTTTGGCAGTATAGTCCTCCACACTAGTTTGGCAGTATAGTCTGCCACATTAGGTGCAGTATAGTTCCCCACATTACGTGCAGTATAGTTCCCAACATTAGGTGCAGTAAAGTCCGCCACATTAGGTGCAGTATTGTTCCCCCACATTAGGTGCAGTATAGCTCCCCCACATTAGGTGCAGTATAGTTCCCTACATTAGGTGCAGTATAGGTCCCCTACATTAGGTAGAGTATAGTTCCCCCTCATTAGGTACAGTATAGTCCCCCACATTAGGTGCAGTACAGTTCCCCCTCAGACATTCAGCCTTCATCATTGGGCTGGGAATTGGTGGCGCAAAAAATAAGAGATCATATGAATTTTTAGGTGAAAGATTGAAAGAGTTATGATTTTTAAAGGTAAGAAGGAAAAAACGAAAATGCAAAAACGGAAAAACCCCGGGTCCTTAAGGGGTTAAAAATTCAAAAAAAATAAAAATTGAGAAAAAAAAAGTGAAAAACACACACACTACATTTTTATTATTGTTGGCTACATTTTTAGTGCCCTGCCCGCACACACAAATTGATCCCTGTTTAAAAATTAATACAAATTTTGTTTTGCTGGAAGTGTCTCCATCACTTTTTTGGAAAAGTATAAAAACTTTAAAAAGAATAAAAACCGCCTGCAAAAATGTCAAAGTTAAAACCCACATGGCGTTTTTCCTGGTGTTTTTTTTTTACTTCCATAGACTTCTATGGGAGAAAAACGCCATGATTTCAGGGAAAAAAAACACCATAGGCTCAACATTCTGCGATTTCGCATAACTGCCAAGGAGCTGAAAAAGAGTGGGAAAAAAAACGCCAAACTGAAAAACGCTAAGTGCAAAAATAATTTTGCGATTTCTCATTGATTTACAGCTAACAGCGTTTTTTGGCCGATATATTGCCATACAGCAGAAAAAAACAAGTGGAATTCCAGCCTTACTATGTCACAGACACAAAGATATTTAGACATTTAGGTGCTTTTGCCTTTACATGTATGCAACACTACAAATATGAATATACAATACTTCCACCCCATCTCTTTGTGTAATAGAATTGAATAGACAGCATATACTTGGTCAATTGTAAACATCAGCAAAGTGTATAGTTAACTAATTAGATTGAAAACAATTTACATTAATATTTTGACACATTATATTTAGAGATGAGCGAATCGAATCTGACGAACCCGAATTCTATTGAATTTCAGGAAAAATTCGATTCTGATCGAATACGAACTTCGCTGTGATTCGATCGCACAAATCGATTTATTAAACTCCATTTTCCTGGGTTCTAGGCTGTTTTAGACCTAAGATGGCGGCTCCACATGTCAGTACATGGGGAAAGGCACCATGGGAGGGCAGGAAGCTGGTGCGGGAATCAAGGTAGGCGGGCTGACCCTGAATCACATGTCAGATGCAGCCTATCAGTGTTCACTGACCCCTGTGATGTCACAGCCCTATATAATCGGCGGCCATCTTCCCTCTGGTCATATCTTCTCCACACGAGATAGGGAAAGGAAGTGACTGCACGTCTGTATGCTGATCGCATACAACGGCGTTATACAGCATCCAACCGCTACGAGTAGCAGTGACATCAGCATTAGGGAAAGATACAGGGCACAGTGTTGCTGCAGTTCTGACCGAGAGCGATTCTAGCAAAACCTCGTATTCTCATTACTCAATATAGCAGGCATAGAGGTGCTGCATAGCAGTCACCTGCGTCATAGATCTCACAGCTGTTTTACCTGTATGGAGCATCTAATCTCCTCTTTTTTCAGCCCAATTGAGTTTTTTCAGTTGCTCCACAAATCTGATTCTCACAATTGTGTGACAGAGTGCAATTTAGGGCTTAATCCCTGTAAAAAAAAATTCTGTGGTGCTGCCCAGTTGGGTCCTGCTGCTGTTCAGAAATAAGTCATATTAGTGTGGACTTTAGTGCCTTTTTACCATTTTTCACCTGTTACTCTGTCTCTGTGCTAAATTCAGTGTTATACCACACGTTATACACCTGCCGGTGTATGAAAGAAAAAAAAAGTATTTCCTGCGTACAAATGCGCTTAACAGTGCCCTTATCATTGCAAAGGGCCTACATACAAGCAAATAGCGTACCATATACCACCTTTTTTTCTGTCTCTGTGCTAAATTCAGTGTTATACCACATGTTATACACCTGCCGGTGTATTAAAGAAAAAAAAAGTTTTTCCTGTGTACAAATACGCTTAACAGTGGCCTTATCATTGCAAAGGGCCTACATACAAGCAAATAGCGTGCCATATACTACCTTTTTTTCTGTCTCTGTGCTAAATTCAGTGTTATACCACACGTTATACACCTGCCGATGTATTAAAGAAAAAAAAGTTTTTCCTGCGTAGAAATACGCATACCAGTGTGCTCATCATTGTAAAGGGCATACATACAACAAAGGAGTGTACTATTTAGTAACTGTTATTCTGTCTAGGGCCTATATACTGTGAAAGGACAGCCGTAAGTAATCGCCTGCTGCTGTTCTAGACAAATACCGTTTAAAGAGTAGTGTGGCGTATTGTAATACCCTCATAAACGCATTAAGTATGTCCGGCAGGGAAGTGCCAGGGTGTGCACAGAGAAGGGGCAGAGGCCTACATACGTCAGGCAGAGTTGGCAGCAGACTTGAGGCGAGTGGCAGCAGGAGTCGCAGCAATAGGCCTGAGCTCCCGTTAACACCCAGCGGTCGTGTCGTCGACCCATCTCTCCTCGTCAATTGGTTTGCACACTCATCCCCATCATCACAAGTGACATCTGACAACCCCAGTCAAGAGTCGGTGGGTTCCTCAGACACAACCCTCAGTTGGCATGGCCCGGGAGCAGTCCCCGTAATCCCATTGCCTTTGTCCTATGCTGTTCCCTCTCCCAAAGAAGTATCTCCTGCTTTGGGTTCAGCTCCACTATTTAGTGGGGACGATGTAATAGAGGACAGTCAGCAGCTAATGGGCAGCCAAGAATGTGAGGAGACATGCGTTGCTTGCTCCGCAAGGCGGCCAAGTAGTCATGCGGAGAGTGACGTGGGAGGCGGTGTTTCAATTGTTCAGGGTCCTGAAGCAGACACTGTTCTGGAACACGAGGAGGACATCAGTGACGTGCACACATCTTTTGATCATGATGAAGCCAATCGCAATTGGGAGCCGGGTGCAGAAGCCGGGGCTTCATCATCATCAGGAGAAGAGATTTGCTCTTTGTTTATGAGGCAGCAAGGCGGTAGCACGGTTGGCAATCAGCGTGGTGGTGGCAGTAGTGGAAATTCAGGAGCCAAACGTGCCAGGGGGAGACCACCTGCTTTGCGGCAAGCTACCATTCTGGGAGGTAGTGGAACAGGGGTTCCTGGAGACGGCGCCAATAGCAGTCAAATAGTGCGGACTGCGGGTGGGAAAAAGAGCTACTCTGTGGTGTGGTTGTTCCTCATAAAGAATCCGGAGGACCTTAGCGTAGTCACATGCAAAATCTGTCGGCAGAAAGTGAAGCGTGGCCAGGGTCCCAATCTTGGCACCACGGCCCTGCGCCAACACATGATTCGCCACCATAAAGCGGCCTGGGATAACCGTGGCTCCGATGTAGTGGTCCAGCCTGCCGCATCACCCAGCGGCCATTCGCTCCCTCCGTCATCCAGGGAAGGCTCCACCACCTCAGCTGAAGGGAGCATTGTGTCAAACCCTCCTTCTGGCGCTCCTGCTTCTTCCACTTTTTGTCAGCCATTCCGCCAACAATCGATCGGCGAAGCCATGTCCAAGAGACAACAGTATGCGCCCACTCATCCAACGGCGCAGAAGTTGAATGTGCTCCTGTCCAAGTTGCTGGTGTTGCAGTCCCTCCCTTTCCAACTGGTGGACTCTGCAGCTTTCAGGGAATTGATGGCTTGTGCCGAGCCGAGGTGGAGAGTCCCAAGCCGTCATTTCTTTGCGAAGAAGACAGTACCAGCCCTGCATAAGTTTGTGCAAGAGAAGGTGGGCCAGTCCTTGAGCCTGTCGGTGTGTTCAAAAGTGCACGGCAGCGCCGACGTGTGGAGCTGTAACTACGGGCAGGGACAATACATGTCTTTTAGGGCCCACTGGGTAAATGTTGTTCCTGCACAGCCACAACAGCAACTTGGACAGGTCACACCGCTTCCTCCTCCACACTCTCGCTCCCAGACAGTTGGTCCTTTTACAGTGTGCGCCTTCTCCTCCCCTGTGTCCTCGGCCTCCACTGCACGTCCAAATCTCGGTGGCCCTTCATCGTACCACGTGTGTAGGGCACAGCGGTGTCAAGCCGTCCTTCACACAGGGGAGGAACTGCTAAAGTTCATTAGGGAAGAAATCTGAGTATGGCTTACTCCACGAAATCTGGAAATGGGAACCATGGTGACCGACAAGGAAGTGTGAACCATTCGCCCTGCATGGCACATGTGTTAAATCTGGTTGTCAAGAAGTTCATCAAGTCTTCACCCCATTTGCAAGACGTCCTGACAATGGCAAGGAAACTGTGCATGCACTTCAGCCACTCGTACACCGCCAAGCAGACTTTGCTTGAGCTGCAGCATCAGAACGGTATCCCACAACATAGTCTCATTTGTGACATTGCCACATGTTGGAATTCCACCCTCCATATGTTGGACAGACTATACGAACAAAGAAAAGCCATCACGGATTGTTTGATGATCCAAGCAGATAGGAGTACTCCCCTGTGTAACGTCAATGTGAACGAGTGGCAGCTCAATCGTGACACCTGCCATTTGCTGAGGCCCTTTGAGGAAGCCACATTTTTTGTTAGTCGCTCGAATTACGCCATGAACGACGTAATTCCACTCCTACATTTACTCCAAAAAATGATTGAAAACATGGCTGGTCACGGCAATGGAGACGTTGCGCCTACATCAGAAGGCTACATGAGTCCTGTGGGGGATGAACTGGAGGAGGATGATGAGGGGCAGAGCGGAGCACAGTTTACGGTGGATGAGATGGCTGGTGTTTCTGGTCATTGGACAGGAGTGGAGGAGCAGGAGCAGCCAGGCAGGTAGTCCCAGCGAGTCACTGTCACAAATGGCACGATGCATGCTGAGTTGCTTGCGTAGTGACCCCCGAATTGTCAAAATTCGTCAGCGCGATGACTTCTGGATCTCCACCTTATTAGACCCCTCGCTATCGGCCCAGAATGGGGGCCTTTTTTTACACCCACTGAGAGGGAGGACAAACTGACCTACTTCAGGGAGCTTCTACGTAGTCGGTTGGCCGATGCCTATCGGCCACATGGTCCATCCACTCGCAGGTCTGACTTGGGGGGCCCTCTGCGCCCACCTTCCACTGCCACGGCTGCTGGGGAGGGGAGGGCTGGCAGCAGCAGTACCGGCTCAATCAGCAGCAGCCTGAGTTTACAGTCGCTGATGAGTAGCTTCCTTCAGCCGCATAGTGAAGCTACTCATCAGCAGCAGGTGGACATGGAGCAGGACCTGAACCAGCAGGTGGTGGCATACCTCGACATGACCCTGCCAACAACCGTTGAAGATCCGCTGGACTTCTGGGCAGCCAAACTTGATTTATGGCCGCAACTAGTGGCGTTTGCCCTGGAAAAGCTGTCCTGCCCGGCCAGTAGTGTGCCATCAGAGCGGGTGTTTAGTGCGGCCGGGGCCATAGTCACCCCAAGGCGAACTCGTCTGTCCACTAATAATGTGGAGAGACTGACGTTTGTCAAGATGAATCAGGGATGGATCAGCCAGGATTTCCAGCCACCAATGACAGATGGGTCTGAGTAGATTGACCATGCTCCTACAACAAAATTTTATCTATTGTGGTTGGTTATGAAACCCTCTGGGGCAGACCTGGGCATTGTACGGCCCGCTTGCCACATACGGCCCTTTGATTGGCTCTGACCGGCCCGCGCTGATTGGGGGACAACTATGCTGCCTAATCTGTGGGACAACTATGCTCCTAATCTGGGGGACATCTACGCTGCCTAATCTGGGGGACATCTATGCTGCCTAATCTGGGTGACATCTATGCTGCCTAATCTGGGGGACAACTATGCTCCTTATCTTTGGGACAACTGTGCTCCTAATCTGGGGGACAACTAAGCTTCTAATCTGGGGGACATGTATGCTGCCTAATCTGGGTGACATCTATGCTGCCTAATCTGGGGGACAACTATGCTCCTTATCTGGGGGACAACTATGCTCCTAATCTGGGGGACATCTATGCTGCCTACTCCTGGGGACAAGTATGCTCCTAATCTGGGGGACATCTATGCTGCCTAATATGGGTGACATCTATGCTGCCTAATCTGGGGGACATCTATGCTGCCTACTCTGGGGGACAAGTATGATCCTAATCTGGGGGGACAGCTATGCTGCCTAATCTGGGTGACATCTATGCTGCCTAATCTGGGGGACAACTATGCTCCTTGTTACGCCAAGCGCTCCGGGTCCCTGCTCCTCCCCGGAGCGCTTGCGGCGTTCTCCTGTCTGCAGCGCCCCGGTCAGACCCACTGACCGGGAGCGCTGCACTGTCACTGCCGGCGGGGATGCGATCCGCATAGCGTGACGCGCCCGCCCGCGGGTCGCATCCCAATCCACTCACCTGTCCCGTTCCCCGGCTGTCACGTCCCGGCACGCGCGGCCCCGATCTCTAGGGCGCGCGCGCGCCGGCTCTCTGAAATTTAAAGGGCCAGTGCACCACTAATTGGTGCCTGGCCCAATCAGTTGTCAATCACTCCCATTCATATAAAAACCCACTTCTCCTTCCTGTCCCTGCCGGATCTTGTTGCCCTAGTGCCCTGAGAAAGTGTTTTGTGTATCCCAAGCCTGTGTATCCAGACCCTTGCCGTTGCCCCTGACTACGATCCTTTGCTACCAGCCCTGACCTTCTGCTACGTCCGACCTTACTCTTGCCTTGTCCCTGTCTACCGCGCCTGTCTCAGCTGTCAGTGGGGTTGAGTCGCTATCGGGTGGAACGATCTGGGGGTTACCTGCCGCTGCAAGTCCATCTCGCTTTGCGGCGGGCTCTGGTGAAAACCAGTAACCCCTTAGATTCCGTTCCCCTGGTACGGCCCACGCCATCACCTCACTGACAACAGAGGATCCACCTCCAGTGTCCTCGCTGCTTACCAGTCCGGATCCTGACAGTAGATCCGGCCATGGATCCCGCTGAGGTCCCGCTGCCTAGTGTCGCTGACCTAACCACCATGGTCGCCCAGCAATCACAGCAGATCACGCAACAAGGACAGCAGCTGACTCAACTGACCGTTATGCTGCAACAGCTTCTGCCGCAACTACAGCAATCATCTCCTCCGCCAGCTCCTGCATCTCCTCCGCAGCGAGTGGCTACTCCCAGCTTCCGCCTGTCTCTACCGGACAAGTTTGATGGGGACTCTAAACAGTGCCGTGGATTCCTGTCCCACACCTGGAGATGGTGTCGGACCGATTCCCTACTGAACGATCTAAGGTGGCTTTCGTGGTCAGTCTCCTGTCTGGAAAGACCTTGTCATGGGCCACACCGCTTTGGGACCGCAACGATCCCGCCACCGCTACTATCCAGTCCTTCTTCTCTAAAGTACGTAGTGTTTTTGAGGAGCCAGCCCGGGCTTCCTCAGCCGAGACTGCTTTGCTGAACCTTGTCCAAGGGAGTTCTTCTGTGGGTGAATACGCCATCCAGTTCCGCACCCTCGCCTCAGAGCTGTCCTGGAATAAGGAGGCCCTCTGCGCGACCTTCAAGAAAGGCATATCCAGTAACACCAAAGATGTCCTGGCCGCACGAGAAATTCCTGCTAATATGTCAGAACTCATCCATTTGCCCACCCGCATCGACATTCGTTTCTCGGAAAGACGCCAGGAACTTCGACAGGAAAAGGATCTTGTTCGCACCAGGCGGTTTTTCTCCCCGGCTCCCCTCTTCCAACGTCCTTTGCAATCTGTTCTTGTGCCTTCCGCCGAGGAGGATAGGTCTCGCCTGACCCTACAAGAGAGGACTCGCCGACGAAATGAGAATTTGTGCCTGTACTGTGCTAATACCGAACATTTCCTAAAAGACTGTCCTATCCGCTCTCCACGTCAGGAGAAACGCACGCATCTACTTCACAAGGGTGAAACGACACTTGGTGTGAATTCAGCCTCTCCACGTCTGACTGTACCTGTGCGGATTTCTCCTTCCGCCATCTCCTCCTTCTCAGCAGTGGCCTTCTTGGACTCAGGTTCTGCAGGAAACTTTATCTTGGCCTCTTTCGTAAATAGGTTCAGTATTCCAGTAACCCGTCTCGTCAAGCCGCTTTTTATCTCTTCTGTAAACGGAGAGAAATTGGACTGCACTGTGCGCTACCGCACTAAACCCCTGCCCATGAGCATTGGTCTTCACCATGAAAAAATTTAATTTTTCGTTCTGCCTAACTGCACCTCTGAAGTTCTTCTCGGCCTGCCGTGGCTCCAGCGTCATGCTCCTCCCCTCGACTGGACCACCGGGGAGATCAAAAGTTGGGGTCCTTCCTGTCACAAGCGATGTCTCACATCTGCTCCCACTTGTCAAACCCCTGAGGCTTCATCTTTACCGGGCCTTCCCAAGGCTTACCAGGACTATTCAGATGTATTCTGCAAAAAGCAAGCAGAGGTCTTACCTCCACATAGACCTTTTGATTGTCCCATTGACCGTCTTCCTGGTACCACTCCTCCCCGTGGCAGGATTTACCCTCTTTCAGCCCCAGGGACTCAAGCCATGACGGAGAATATCCAGGAGAACCTAAAGAGAGGTTTTATTCGGAAATCCTCATCCCCTGCTGGAGCGGGGTTCTTCTTTGTTTCTAAAAAGGATGGATCCTTACGCCCATGTATTGACTACCGCGGTTTAAACAAGATTACCATCAAAAACCGCTATCCCTTGCCTTTGATTTCCGTACTCTTTGACCGTCTACGCGGAGCAAATATCTTCACCAAACTGGACTTCAGGGGTGCGTATAATCTTATTCGCATCCGTAGGGTGATGAGTGTAAAACCGCTTTCAATACCAGAGATGGACATTTTGAATATCTAGTTATGCCCTGTGGGCTCTGCAACGCCCCTGCAGTCTTCCAGGACTTTGTTAATGAGATCTTTCGGGACTTATTGTATACCTGTGTTGTGGTCTACTTGGATGACATCTTGATTTTTTCCTCTAACTTAGAGGAACACCGTCGTCATGTCCGTCAAGTGCTCCAAAGACTCCGTGAAAACCACCTTTACGCTAAATTTGAAAAATGTCTCTTCCTTTCCTAGGTTACCTAGTCTCTGGCCAAGGGCTTCAAATGGATCCAGATAAACTGTTGGCGGTTTTGGATTGGCCACGCCCTTCTGGACTCCGCGCTATCCAACGCTTCCTGGGATTCGCCAACTATTATCGACAGTTTATTCCCCATTTCTCCACCATTGTGGCCCCTATTGTGGCTCTGACCAGGAAGAATGCTAATCCTAAGTCGTGGCCTCCACAAGTGGATGAGGCCTTCAATCGCCTCAAAGCTGCCTTCGCCTCTGCACCAGTTCTGTCCAGACCTGATCCGTTAAAACCATTCTTCCTGAAAGCAGACGCTTCCTCAGTCGGAGCCGGAGCCATACTTCTGCAAAAAAACGCTACCGGACGTAACATTACTTGTGGTTTTTTCTCAAAGACTTTCTCTTCGGCAGAAAAGAACTACTCTATTGGAGATCGTGAACTGCTGCCCATCAAGTTAGCACTTGCGGAGTGGAGACATCTATTGGAGGGTTTAAAACACCCCATTGTCATTTATACTGACCGCAAGAATTTGTCTTACCTCCAGTCCGCTCAGCGTCTGAATCCTCGCCAGGCTAGATGGTCGTTGTTTTTTGCAAGCTTCAACTTCGACATACACTTTCGTCCCGCTGAAAAGAATGTCAGAGCTGACGCCCTTTCTCGTTCCTCTGATGCCTCTGAGTCTGAAGCCTCTCTGCAGCATATTATACCACCTGAGTGCCTGGTCTCCTCTGCTCCATCCTCACTGGGGCAAACCCCCCCTGGAAAGACTTTTGTTCCTCCACGCCTTCGCCTCAAGATCCTCAAATGGGGGCATTCTTCTCACCTGGCTGGTCATGCTGGCATTAAAAAGTCCATTCAGCTCATCTCCCGTCTGTATTGGTGGCCTACACTAGAGGGTGACGTTACTGATTTTGTTCGGGCCTGTACTGTTTGTGCCCGGGATAAAATCCCTCGCCAGAAGCCTGCAGGACTCCTCCTTCCTTTGCCTGTCCCTGAGCAACTATGGTCCCAAATTGCCATGGATTTCATTACAGATCTTCCCGTATCCCATGGCAACACCGTCATCTGGGTGGTCATTGATCGTTTTTCCAAAATGGCTCACTTCATTCCGCTTCCAGGCCTTCCTTCTGCGCCACAGTTGGCGAAGCAATTTTTTCTGCAAATTTTTCGTCTTCACGGGCTTCCTACGCATATTGTCTCGGATAGAGGCGTTCAATTTGTGTCAAAATTTTGGAGAGCTCTCTGTAATCAATTAAAGATCAAATTAAATTTCTCGTCCTCCTATCACCCCCAATCCAATGGACAAGTGGAAAGAGTAAACCAGATTCTTGGTGACTACTTGCGACATTTTGTCTCCTCCCGCCAAGATGATTGGGTCTACCTTCTGTCCTGGCTGAATTCTCGTACAATTTCAAAAATTCTGAATCCTCCGCCAAATCCCCATTCTTTGTGGTGTACGGCCGTCACCCTCTGCCCCCCCTCCCCATTCCCCCTTCTTCTGGAGTTCCTGCCGTGGATGAAGTAACCCGGGACTTCTCCGTTATCTGGAAGGAGACTCAAAAGTCGCTCCTACTGGCCTCGTCTCGTTTGAAGAGACATGCAGATAAAAAGAGAAGAACTCCTCCTGTCTTCGCTTCTGGTGACAAAGTGTGGCTCTCTGCCAAATATATCCTGTTTTGTGTTCCTAGCTACAAGCTGGGTCCACGTTACCTTGGACCATTTAACCCCTTAAGGACTCAGGATTTTTCAGTTTTTGCACTTTCGTTTTTTCCTCCTTACCTTTTAAAAATCATAACCCTTTCAATTTTCCACCTAAAAATTCATATTATGGCTTATTTTTTGCGTCGCCAATTCTACTTTGCAGTGACATTAGTCATTTTAACCAAAAATGCACGGCGAAACGGAAAAAAAATCATTGTGCGACAAAATCGAAGAAAAAACGCCATTTTGTAACTTTTGGGGGCTTCCGTTTCTACGCAGTGCATATTTCGGTAAAAATTACACCTTATCATTATTCTGTAGGTCCATACGGTTAAAATAATACCCTACTTATATAGGTTTGATTTTGTCGCACTACTGGAAAAAATCATAACTACATGCAGGAAAATTTATACGTTTAAAAATGTCATCTTCTGACCCCTATAACTTTTTTATTTTTCCACATATAGGGCGGTATGAGGACTCATTTTTTGCGCCGTTTTTATCGGTATGATTTTTGTTTTGATCTGACTTTTTGATCACTTTTTATTAATTTTTTAATGGTATAAAAAGTGACAAAAAATGCGCTTTTTTTTACTTTGGAATTTTTTTGCGTGTACGCCATTGACCGTGTGGTTTAATTAATGATATATTTTTATAGTTTGGACATTTACCACATATGCTTATTTATTTTTTTTTACACTGTTTTATTTTTTTTATGGGAAAAGGGGGGTGATTCAAACTTTTATTAGGGAAGGGGTTAAATGACCTTTATTAACACTTTTTTTTTACTTTTTTTTTGCAGTGTTATAGGTCCCATAGGGACCTATAACACTGCACACACTGATCTCTCATCCTGATCACAGGCGTGTATTAACACGCCTGTGATCAGTGTTATCGGCGCTTGACTGCTCCTGCCTGGATCTCAGGCACGGAGCAGTCATTCGCCGATCGGACACCGAGGAGGCAGGTAAGGGCCCTCCCGGTGTCCTGTAAGCTGTTCGGGATGCCGCGATTTCACCGCAGCGGTCCCGAACAGCCCGACTGAGCAGCCGGGTCACTTTCACTTTCACTTTAGAAGCGGTGGTCAGCTTTGACCGCCGCTTCTAAACGGTTAATACCGCACATCGCTGCGATCGGCGATGTGTGGCATTAGCCGCGGGTCCTGGCCGTTGATAAGCGCCGGGACCGACGCGATATGATGCGGGATCACGGCGCGATCCCGCTTCATATCGCGGGAGCCGGCGCAGGACGTAAATATATGTCCTGCGTCGTTAAGGGGTTAAAGTCAAAAGTCAAATCAACTCTGTCTCCTACAAGCTTCATCTTCCTCCTTCTCTTCGTATTCCTAACTCCTTTCATGTTTCCCTTCTCAAACCTCTCATTCTTAACCGCTTTTCCCCCAAGGTCACCGTTCCTGCTCCTGTCTCTGGCTCCTCTGATGTCTTCGCGGTTAAAGAAATCCTCGCCTCCAAGTCTGTCAGAGGTAAAAAAAAAATTCTTGTTGACCGAAGAGAGGTCTTGGGAGCCCGAGGACAACATCCTCGACAAGAAGCTCATTCATAGGATCCTGGGCTCCAAAAAGAGGGGGAGACCAAAGATGGGGGTACTGTTACGCCGAGCGCTCCGGGTCCCTGCTCCTCCCCGGAGTGCTCGCGGCATTCTCCTGTCTGCAGCACCCCGGTCAGGCCCGCTGACCGGGAGCGCTGCACTGTCACTGCCTCTGGGGATGCGATCCGCATAGCGGGACGCGCCCGCTCGCGGGTCGCATCCCAATCCACTCACCTGTCCAGTTCCCCAGCTGTCACGTCCCGGCGCACGCGGCCCCGCTCTCTAGGGCGCGCGCGCCAGCTCTCTGAAATTTAAAGGGCCAGTGCACCACTAATTGGTGCCTGGCCCAATCAGTTGTCAATCACTCCCATTCATATAAAAACCCACTTCCCCTTCCTGTCCCTGCCGGATCTTGTTGCCCTAGTGCCCTGAGAAAGCGTTTTGTGGATCCCAAGCCTGTGTATCCAGACCCTTGCAGTTGCCCCTGACTACAAACCTTTGCTGCTTGCCCTGATCTTCTGCTACGTCCGACCTAGCTCTTGCCTTGTCTCTGTGTACCGCGCCTGTCTCAGCTGTCAGTGGGGTTGAGTCGCTATCGGCTGGAACGACCTGGGGGTTACCTGCCGCTGCAAGTCCATCCCGCTTTGCGGCGGGCTCTGGTGAAAACCAGTAACCACTTAGATTCCGTTCCCCTAATACAGCCCACGCCATCACCTCACTGACACAGAGGATCCACCTCCAGTTTCCTCGTTGCTTACCAGTCCGGATCCTGACACTTCTTATCTGGGGGACAACGATGCTCCTAATCTGGGGGACATCTATGCTGCCTAATCTGGGTGACATCTTCTGGCCTTGGGCCTATAATTTTTTGAAGTTTAGCAGTAGCTAAATACATGCTTAATGCAAATGTAAACATTGATCTTTAAATGTAAGGGGTTATGAAAACCTCTAGGGTACTGTGAATGCATGCTCCAGACTCATTCTGTGTCTTTCAGGAACTACTTGCCACCCTGGTGCCTCTGGCGTTGGGCCTTAAATTTATGGATGTTTAGCAGTAGCTAAATACATGCTTAATGCAAATTTCAACAATGATCGTTAAATTCTCGGCGCTCTGCCAGGGCCTTCTCCTACCCCGCCTGGGCCGATCCGAGGACCTCCCTAACCAACTCACTAACTAAATCCAATCGCTTATAGCGACGGGCGGTGTGTACAAAGGGCAGGGATTTAATCAACGCCAGCTTATGACCCTCACTTACTGGTAATTCCTTGTTTTAAGGTTAAATAATTGCAATCCCAGATCCCTATCACGAACTGGTTTCAGCGTGCAACACGCACCTGTCCTTGAAAGATAGAGACACACTAATCTGTTCAGTGGAGCGCTAGTGCAGCCCAGGACATCTGAGGCCATAACACACCTGTTATTGCTCGATCTCAGGAGAAGTGGGGTTCATCAACGGGAGAAGAGAGTTGCAGGTTGCCCTTGAGTCAGCAAGGCGGTAGCACGGTTGGCAGTCAGCGTGGTGTGGCAGTAGTAGAAATTCTGGAGCCGAGCGTGCCTGGGGGAGACAACCTGCTTTGCGGCAGCTTACCTTTCCGGGAGTTAGCGGGTTACCCGCACCGGTCGATGAAAGATGGAGACATGCTAATCCGTTCAGTGGAGCGCGCCTGCGGCCCCGGAAATCTGAGGGCATAACACACCTGGTATTGCTCGATCTCGCAATTGATCGTGCAAAGGTAGGGGGTTATTAAAGCCTCTTGGGTATTGCTGAGGCCTACTCCTGACTGCTCCTGGTGCAATGTATGGGGTAATTAAACACTCTTGGGTAGTGTTTTTTTTATTTTATTTACTGATAATTTTATCAGTAATAAAATTGAATTTTCCAGAATGCTAATCGTTACACAACGGAACACTTGTTGCGTGTGATTTTTTAACGAAAATAAAAAAAAATTAAAAAAATCCGGACAGGGATTAACTCTGCTTCATCATCTTGGGCGAAAAAATCCTTTGGTGATCTGATCTTTTGGAGACAGATGCGCTTACATACATATTCAATTAGTTTTTGTAAAAAAAATTTCAAACATTGTGTGGTTTATTATTTTTGAGAAGAATGTCTTTGGGTGGTCCACCGTCCTGCATTATAGAGTCTTGTGAACTGTTGGATATGCGCTTGTTCTTACACACAGGTATTTCTTTAAAAAAATTCTAAAATGTTGTTGTTTTTTGGAGGGGATTGTGAAGCGCGGGTGTGTACTCGTGCATCAGCCAACTCCAGGCTGTGTCCTTCAGGCAATATATGGGTTCCTGATGCCGCAGAGGTGGGGCCTGGGTCTGGAAATTTCAAATTTTTGGATAGCGGGTGCTACCTATGAGAAATCTTTGTCAAAAATGTCTTATATTGTGTTGTTTTTTTGGGGGGGATTGTGAAGCCCTGGTGTGTACTGGTGCATCGGCCAACTCCAGGCTGTGTCCTTCAGGCAATATATGGGTTACTGATGCCGCAGAGGTGGTGCCTGGGTCTGTTAATTTCAAATTTTTGGATAGCGGGTGCTACCAATGAGAAATCTTTGTCAAAAACTTCTCATATTGTGTTGTTTTTTGGGGGGGAATGTGAAGCCCTGGTGTGTAGTGTACTAGTGCACCAGCCAACTCCACGCTGTGCCATTCAGCCACTAAATGGTCTCCTCTTGCTGCCAACATGTCCACGCTGTGTCATTCAGCCACTATATGGTGTCCTCATGCTGCCAACACCTCCCCGCTGTGCCATTCAGCCACTATATGGTGTCCTGATGCTGCCAACACCTCCACGCTGTGCCATTCATCCACTATATGGTGTCCTCATGCTGCCAACACCTCCACGCTATATCATTCAATCACTATATGGTCTCCTGACACTGATGCCACCACCAGTCTCTGTCATTGTGCTGCTGTGCGGCAGTGATTCTAAGAGCGATGCCGGTAATCTGCATGCTATTCTGAATAACAGTATTATTTCACTACCCCAGCACACTCCATATGCGTTTTAGGACACAGCAAAGTATTCTATACCCCTATAGAGGCTGTACGTAGGCTAGAAATAGGCTTTTTTAATATCGATTCGCCGCAAACAAATTCGGATCGAAACAAACTTTTCGGGAAAATTCGGCAAATCGGCCGAATCAAATTTTTGAAAAGTTCGCTCATCTCTAATTATATTTAATAGATCTAGTCATCATTTGCAAGTCTAGAACTCAGATCTATTCTGATTAATATTTTGGATTTTTTTCTTACTTCTGTGTCACCTTGTCCTCATCCTCATCTCCTCCTATTTGTGCGCTTCCTCTTTTTAACTCCTTGGGGACGGAGCCCATTATAACCCTAGGGACGGGAGCATTTTTTGCAATTCTGACCACTGTCACTTTAAGCATTAATAACTCTGGGATGCTTTTACTTTTCATTCTGATTCCGAGATTATTTTTTCGTGACATATTCTACTTCATGTTAGTGGTAAATTTTTGTCGATACTTGCATCATTTCTTGGTGAAAAATTCCCAAATTTGATGAAAAAATTGAAAATTTAGCATTTTTCTAACTTTGAAGCTCTCTGCTTGTAAGGGAAACAGACATTCCAAATAAATGATATATTGATTCACAAATACTATATGTCTACTTTATGTTTGCATCATAAAGTTGACATGTTTTTACTTTTGGAAGACATCAGAGGGCTTCAAAGTTCAGCAGCAATTTTCCAATTTTTCACAAAATTTTCTAAATCGGAATTTTTCAGGGACCAGTTCAGTTTTGAAATAGATTTGAAGGGCTTTCATATTAGAAATACCCCATAAATTACCCCATTATAATAGCTGCTCCCCTCAAAGTATTCAAAATGACATTTAGAAAGTTTGTTAACCCTTTAGGTGTTTCACAGGAATAGCAGCAAAGTGAAGGAGAAGATTCAAAATCTAAATTTTTTACACTCGCATGTTCTTGTAGACCCAGTTTTTGATTTTTTACAAGGGGTAATAGGAGAAAAAGCCCCCAAAATTTGTAACCCAATTTCTCTCGAGTAAGGAAATACCTCATATGTGTATGTCAAGTGTTCGGAGGGCGCAGTAGAGGGCACAGAAGGGAAGGAGCAACAATGGGATTTTGGAGAGTGAATTTTTCTGAAATGGTTTTTGAGGGGCATGTCACATTTAGGAAGCCCCTATGGTGCCAGAACAGCAAAAAAAAAAAAAAAAAAACACATGGCATACTATTTTGGAAACTACACCCCTCAAGGCACTTAACAAGGGGTCCAGTGAGCCTTAACATCCCATAGGTGTTTGACGACTTTTCGTTAAATTGTAAATGAAAAAAAAAAAATTTTTCACTAAAGTGCAGTTTTTTTCCCCAAACACTGAAATGCTGGTGTTACCCAAAACTTTTCATTTTCACAAGGAGTAATAGGAGAAAATGCCCCACAAAATTTTTAACCCCATTTCTCTCAAGTAAGGAAATACCTCATATGTGTATGTAAAGTGATCTGTGGGTGCACTAGAGGGCTCAGAAGGGAAGGAGCAACATTGGGCTTTTGGACAGCGAATTTTGCTGAAATGGTTTTTGGGGGCATGTCGCATTTAGGAAGCCCCTATGGTGCCAGATCAGTAAAAAAAAAAAAACACATGGCATACTATTTTGGAAACTACACCCCTCACAGAACTTAATAAGGGGTGCCGTGAGGGGTCTAGTTTCCAAAATGGGGTCACATGTGTGTGTTTTTTTTTTTGTGTTCATGTCAGAACCGCTGTAACCGATCAGCCACCCCTGTGCAAATCACCAATTTAGGCCTCAAATGTACATGATGCTCTCTCACTTCTGAGCCATGTAGTTCGTCCGTTGAGCATTTTACGTACACATATGGGGTATTTCCGTACTCAGAAGAAATTGTGTTACAAATTTTATTTACACTAACATGCTGGTGTAGCCCCCAACTTTACCTTTTCACAGGGTACATTCACACAGGCGGGGGTCCATAGTAAGTTTTCCGATGGGAGTTTGAGCTGTGGCGGAAAATTTGCCGCAGCTCAAACTTGTAGAAGGAAACCCACTGTAAACCTGCAAGTGTGAATGTACCCTGTACATCCACATGGGGGGGCACCCCAAACCTTCAGCTGTGGCAAAATGATCATTCTTATTTTCCGGGCGACCCGATTAGCCCGGATCGCGGGCAAATCGCTGGTCAGAATTGACCAACGATTTGCCAAGATCGCTGACCAGATTGCGTGTGTATGTTTAAAATCATCCTCTCACTCCCTATAACCAGTATCTACTCGCTATAGAGGTTGCAGAGGTTGCCATTGCAACCGGACCCCATAGCACGGGGGGCCCCCCTGCCACTCACTATACTAACGCCGCAGGTCGGGCCCTCAGGCACAGCTCCTGAATGGGAGGCTTGTCACTGCCAGCACAAGGCCCGGTGCTAGCCTGAAATCCCACCCCCCAGAGCTAGCCTGAAATTCCACCCCCCAGAGCTAGCATGAAATCCCACCCCCCAGAGCAAGCCTGAAATCCCACCACCAGCACATGCAGGCATGCACCGTCAGCTCCCTCGCCGCCAGCGCAGCGCTATCTCCACCGAGACCCAATCACAGGCCTGACAGCAGGCCTCAGCGCTGATCTTCATGGCGGCGGCCGCAGGTAAGGAGGCGGTGGAGCAGCGGTGAATAGGTGACTTTGTTGTCCGGAGGTGTGGGGGGTTGATGATGTGGAGGCGTAATAGAATTTGTGGTCCGGAGCAGTGGGGGGGAGTGCTAGTGGAGGCTGAGTGTTATTGAAACTGTGGTCCAGCCATCCTAAGTAATAAATAATGGTATCTGATTTTTCATGAGGTGATCATGATGTATGAATGATGTGTGTGTATATACTGTATGTATGATGTATAAATGGTGTGTGTATGTACTGTATGATGTATGAATGATGTGTGTGTATGTACAGTATGTATGATGTAGGAATGGTATGAATGATGTGTATGTATGTACTGTATGTATGATGTAGGAATGGTGTGTGTATGTACTTTATGTATGCTGTAGGAATGGTATGTGTGTGTGTGTATGTACTGTATGTATGATGTAAGAATGGTATGTGTGTGTGTGTGTGCTATATGTAATATTGTGGGAATGGTGTGTGGGTGTGTGTACTGTATGTATGATGTAGAAATGGTGTGTGGGTGTGTGTACTGTATGTATGATGTAGAAATGGTGTGTGGGTGTGTGTACTGTATGTATGATGTAGAAATGGTGTGGGTGTGTGTACTGTATGTATGATGTAGAAATGGTGTTTGTGTGTACTGTATGTATGATGTAGGAATGGTGTGTGTGTGTACTGTATGTATGATGTAGGAATGGTGTGTGTGTGTGTGTGTACTGTATGTATGATGTAGTAATGGTGGGTGTGTACTGTATGTATGATGTATGAATGATGTGTGTGTGCTGTATGTATGATGTATAAATGATGTGTGTGTACTGTATGTATGATGTAGGAATGGTATGAATGATGTGTGTGTATGTACTGTATGTATGATGTAGGAATGGTATGTGTGTGTGTGTACTGTATGTATGATGTAGGAATGGTATGTGTGTGTATGTACTGTATGTATGATGTAGGAATAGTGTGTGGGTGTGTATGTGTGTACTGTATGTATGATGTAGGAATGGTGTGTGTGTGTGTACTGTATGTATGATGTTGGAATGATGTGTGTTTGTACTGTATGTATGATGTATGAATGATGTGTGTGTTTGTGTGTACTGTATGTATGATGTATGAATGATGTATGAATGATGTGTATGTACTGTACGTATGATGTGTGGAGATGTATTATGCTGGGATGGGGAGATCTGGAGGCGGCGGGTGTATGTATGATATGTGTATGCATAATGTGTATGTATGATGTGTATGTATGTATTATGCATGTGTGTAGGGGCGGAGGCGGTGTGTGTATGTATGATGTGTGTATGTACTGTATGTATGAATGATGTATGTATGTACTGTATGTGGCAGCATTATATTCAGGGGGTACAGTAGGAGGCAGTATTATATTCAGGGGTACAGTGAGTGGCAGTATTTTATTCAGGGAGTACAGTCAGAGGCAGTATTATATTTAGGAGGTACAGTAGGTGGCAGTATTATATTCAGGGGGAACAGTAGGAGGCAGTATTCAGGGGGTACAGTGGGTGACAGTATTATATTCAGGGGATACAGTGTGTGGAAGTATTCTTTTCAGGGAGTACAGTAGGTGACAATATTATATTCAGGGGGTACAGTAGGAGGCAGTATTTTATTCAAGGGGTACAGTAGGTGGCAGTATGATATTCAGGGGGTACAATAATAATAATGATTATTGTCTTCATACAGAGGATGAGGATCTACTGACAAAGTGAGGAGCCTATGATGTCCGGGTGTCAGACTCTGCAGAGAAGATGGAGCTGGAAGACGTCCTGACGTCTGGACCAGATGAAGAATTAAAAAAAAGACAACAGAGAAGACGTCACTCAGGTCAGTGATATCATTGTGTATTCTCCTGACTGTGTCCGATCAGTGCTGTAGTCACTGTTATCTTTGCGCAGCTGAGTATGGGGTCGTCCGGAATTGGGGAAGTGGGTCGTCAGGTGGTAGAGGGGCCCAGGGCAATTTTTCGCACCGGGGCCCTGAGGTTTCTAGCTACACCCCTGCCTATAACTCTTATTTTTCTGTATATGGGGATATATGAGGCAATGATCTGTAGTTTTTTTCAGTACCAATCTTGTTCAGATTGGACTTTTTGGTCATTTTTTTAAATTAATTTTTATATATGAAGTGACCAAAACTCAGCAATTCTGGACAAATGATTGATGTCATTCCAAAGCAAAATTGGTGGCACAAAATACAAGCCCTCATATAGTTCTGTACGATTTTTAAAAGATGAGGAGGAAAAAAACTGTGCAAAAGTGCAAAAATGAAAAAGCCCTGAGTCCTATATTAAAGTTTTCTCACCATTTTAAGTCCCTATAGGGGACTGTCACATGAGACCTTTGGTTTGCAAACACTGAACAATGCTATACTATAGCAGAGCATTGATCAGTGTTATTGGTGTTCTATTTATACAGGCTGCCTATATTCTTGGAGCGCCAATCTGACGGCACTGAGCCAGGTAGGGCCCCTTCAGCCTTCCTCTCAGCTGATTGAGACTCTGTGATTTTGCCACTGTGGTCCTTATCAGCTTCCCTAACTGACTAGCACAGGGTGGTTTTAGGCTAAACCACGCCCTCATGTTATGAATACAAGGGGTTATTGCCATCTGCCCCTATGGTAACAACATGTGCCCTCATCACACCCCGCTACCACAGTTGAAGAGGGTGTCTCCAGCTGTTACAAAACTACAACTTCCAGCATGCTGGAGTCGCCCTGGATAGGAAACATTGATCTATGTCCAATATCTATTCCCTATCTATCTATCTATCTATCTCAGTGTTTCCCAACTAGGGTGCCTCCAGCGGTTGCAAAACTACAACTCCCAGCTTGGGAGTTGTAATTTTGCAACAGCTGGAGGCAACCTGTTCAGGAAACACTGATCTATGCCCTAAATAGATAGATAGATAGATAGATAGATAGAAAGAAAAGAAGGTAGAAGCACACCACAAGAGAAATAGTAAGTGGGTGCAAATCAGCTCCAAATTCACATAGAAGAAAAAGGCTGCTTGCTAGAAGCTGAAACATTGCCTTGTACTTGTGATGGAAAAAACACTACCCACAATTTTCCACTACCCTTCGAGTGCTGCAGTGATCTTTTTCTTCATCTATCTGTCTATCTATCTATCTATCTATCTATCTATCTATCTATCTATCTCATCTATGTCTTGTGGTGCCCGTGTGAGATGCTTTATGTAGGAGAAACCAGTCTAGATTTCAAAACTAGACTGAACCAGCACCGTTACACCATACGGAAGAAGAGACTGGATTTACCAGTCTCAAAGCACTTCACAGAGGCTAACCACAAAGAAAGAGACCTAAAGTTTATGATTATTGACCATATCCCAGTGCCAAAAAGAGGTGGTAATAGAAGTTTACTTTTAAAAAAACGTGAACTACAATGGATCTGTAGACTGGGCGCATTAAAACCTAGAGGGCTAAATGTAGATTTCAAAGTAACCCCTGGTATGTCAATCTAATATATCTAATATTTATAATTTATTCTATAATACTAGATAAGTTAAATTAATATTTAAGACTTATTGATATTTTTTTATCATATTGATGTTATTAATTACATAATTTTATGGTATTTTTTTGAGACATTATTTAGATTTTAGACTATTATGATGATGTGAAATCAGGAGATTAAGTCTACATGGTGGGATTATTTGGATTGGGGCACCCCCGCAGTGGTCCTCAGGGTGATGGGTCTGCGGTGATCCGAGTAGGATGTTCATTTGACAGTAATATATTCTAAACGCTTTTTTTCTCTTTTATTTTTCTAGAAACGTGGAATGGGGAGGCGTTTGCACATAACCATTTACTTTAGAGTCAAGATCCTCATCAATAATGCCCATCCATATAATATTCATCATTGGAATACTCTGAGTATCTATACTTATCACCTATGGCTTCCAACAGGTCCAATATTATGCATGAATGATTTGACACCCTATACCCTACATTGTGAGCGGCGGTGCGGGGTAGCCAACTGAGTGGGAGGAGCATCGCGCCGACTATATGGTTGGTGCGGTGCCTCGTTCCGCTTTTTCCAGGGACGGTGGTGCTGATGGCTCCATGGTCTCTGGATGTGTCTGCTCACGCACCGCCGACAGGGTTATGGGTTAATTTTTTATATGCACGGACTTTATGCAACTTGCCCATATCTAAGATGGCGACTTGGGGAGCAAAGGAGGTGGGCGCGCATGCGCAAATCACTACTGAAGAGTTTCCGTGACTACGGTGAAGCTTCTACACTATTGGATGAAGATGGGAGCTACAACTTCCGGCTTACCCGGTGCGCGGCTGCGCACCAGAGAGGATCCACGCCAATATGGAGGACAAGCATGGAGATGCGATGTACTGTGTTTACAATGGTATGTGCAACGCCCCCCTCCACCGATTATCGCTATTATTGTTTTTATGAAACACAGGTGGATTAGTTTATAAGGTATTACATGCACTGGCACTTTATTTTTGTAATGTTTTTGAATTTGCACTTATTTTTTATATGAGACTGTACACTGATGCACTTTATAATGTGTTTACTTGAAAATCATACCTTATATGCACTTTATGATGTTAAATTATGTATAATTATGTATAATTATGTAAAGACACTGATTAATGGGAGGGGCTATATATACCCTCTCCATAAGTCACTTGAACATGCTTGAAAATGGCGGCGTGAGGCTGCTGAAACGTAGCACTTATCTTGTAACACTGGGAATGGAATAAACCACCTTTTCTTTTTTTGGATAAACTCCTGTGTGCTGTGGAATCATTGGATGTTATATACTGAAGGAGTCCTTCACCTAGACTCTGACCTCTGCGAGCACCTCTTCATTTATTTTTTCTACATTTTTAAATCTGTAGTTGTGCTGTTCTGTTTGGGATTATCTAAGTGGTGAATGAGCGAGCACCTACGCCAAGATGGAAACGACGGAGATGTCTACACATGCCGAGGCTTCTGGTATGCAAACTCCCAATTCCAGTGTTTTTTCTTACTCGGTGAGTGATGTCACCAGAATTTTGGGGACTGACACGGGGGATGCAGCGTTCCTTTTTGTTCCATCAGTGATTGATCTCCAAAGGAGTTATGAATCTGAGACTAAAAAGTTACAGTTACTACAGTTACATTTAACTACCATGAAAGAATATTACAAATCTAGTAGAATACCTCGGGGGATGAGAATACAGCCCAAGGATAACGCATATGCTAGTGAAATTGAATATAGAACACGTTTTGAACAGATAACCAACAAATACTCTTTGGATTTAATATTGTTACAACTAGAATTTCTACAAAGGGATTATGACAACACAGGAATTAAGGTTATGGAAATGGAAACAGCTATTAAAAAGGTGCTCGCAGAGGGGGAGTGTGAAAAATTTTTTGAAAAACAAAAGTTTTTTTTAACTAAATTCAGGAGTGAACAAGAACAAACCAAAAGGCATAAATGGTATAGAGACTGTACTGATTATTCTACTTCTAAAGTCTATCAATGGAATAACATATCTTTATTCTCTAAACGCCAAAGGAAATTTAGAAATCAAGGAATGATATCCAATGCTGACGGTATGGCTCAACAGGAGAGAGTGGAACCGACTACTAACATTAATTTTTTAGGGGTGAGCAGCAGCGCAGCAAACGACACCGGAGAGGCGGACGGAAGCACAGACGGAGGCATAAAAACAAGGAATCAGAAATCGAATCGCAACCAGAACACCAACCAGATCAACAAGAGAAACCTGAAGAAGAATTGATCACATACCCAGTGGTAAATATATCTACACACATACTAACAGAAGGACAATATAAATTATTATCTAAGGGATTGGGATTCTGTCCAAGTGTAAAAACTGATTGGTGCCAACTGGAAATAGATTTTTTACAATTTTTGCGCAAATTGAAATTAAAAATCTGGTTTTCGCAACAACAGAATACAGTAGTAGAAACTAGTGATGCTATAGGGGTAGTCCCATTGCGATTAAAAGACTTTGACTTAAGACTAGAGAGTGATTTTCAACCACCAGTGGACTCACATGCTATAACTACCTTTGCGGAACTAGTTAGACAAGATTTTGAAAAAATGCGACAAAATACAGATAAACTTAATCATCCCAACATGACAACTGAAGAATTGCAGGCTATGGATCAATTAGTCCATGACCACGACCTCGTCATCAAAGCTGCTGATAAGGGTGGTGCGGTCGTGGTCATGGACCGAAAACAGTACTTAGAAGAGGCCATGCGACAATTAAATGACAATACGGTATACCAACCATTGCCTAGGGATCCTAGGAATGAAATTGAAACTCAAATTAGGGGGGTAGTAGACAAAGGATTCAAGGAAGGATTGATTGATGAAAAATTGAAGTCATATTTAATAGTGGACTTTCCTGTAACACCTATTATGTATTTTCTACCAAAAATTCACAAAAATTGTGAAAAACCGCCGGGACGTCCAATAGTATCAGGACGTAACTCTATTACTTCACACATTTCTATTTTACTTGATAAGGTACTAAGAACGTATGTGATGGCAACCAAATCCTATATTAAAGATACCTCTGACTTTCTATTCAAGATCCGTGATTTGAGGATTCCGGAGAACACAATAATGGCAACACTGGACGTGGTGAGTCTCTATACTTCAATAAAACATGTAAATGGTATACGGGCTGTGAAACAAGTATTGGTGAAATCTAATTTCAGTGAGAGCAAGATTGAATTTTTAATTTCTCTACTGAAGATCGTGTTGGAATGCAATTACTTTTTGTTTAATGATGTCTACTATCTTCAATGCAACGGCACCGCGATGGGTAGCAACGTGGCACCAAATTACGCAAACCTGTATATGGCGGGGTTGGAGGAGGGCGTCGTCTATGGATCCCACCACTTCAGTCATGTACTGGGGTGGTGGAGGTTCATTGACGACGTCTTCCTCCTGTGGACAGGTTCTGCAGACCAATTATGTGAGTTCCACTCTTTTTTAAACAACATCACGGATGGCATCAGTTTCACACTAACGTACTCAGATGAAAAGGTGAATTTTTTGGATGTGACATTAACGATAAGAAATGAGACTATCTCAACTGATATATATTGCAAGCCTACGGACTGTAATAATTTACTGCGCTTTGACAGCTGCCACCCCAAGGCGATGATAAGATCATTACCGTACAGCCAAATGTTGAGAGTGGATAGAATAGTGGATTCAGATGACAAGAGGGAGAGAGCTTTGGACAGAATGGCTGCCAGTTTTTGTGAAAGAGGCTATCCAAAAATATTGGTGGAAAAACAGAAAATGGCAATCATAAAGAAAAATTTGAAGAAAAATGACAAGAAAAACGTAAAATGTATACCATTTGTAACAACCTATGGCGAATGCTCCAACTTGGTGGCTAAAAGTATACGTAGACATTGGCATGTTATTAAGGACTGTCATAAACAAGTACCTGATTTTGAACATTCTCCCCTCATGTCATACCGCAGATGCTCTAATCTGAAGGACAAGCTGGTAAAAACCGATGTAGCTATTCCGAAAAATGATACACAAAAATACTTAACGGTCAAGAGAAAAGGATGTTACCCTTGCTGTATGTGTGTGAGTTGTAACTACATGTGCAAAGGGGAAAAATTTGTCCATCCATATACAAAAAAAGAATATGACATTAGATTTTATCTTAACTGTAATTTCAGTTTTGTCATCTATGTCTTGTGGTGCCCGTGTGAGATGCTTTATGTAGGAGAAACCAGTCTAGATTTCAAAACTAGACTGAACCAGCACCGTTACACCATACGGAAGAAGAGACTGGATTTACCAGTCTCAAAGCACTTCACAGAGGCTAACCACAAAGAAAGAGACCTAAAGTTTATGATTATTGACCATATCCCAGTGCCAAAAAGAGGTGGTAATAGAAGTTTACTTTTAAAAAAACGTGAACTACAATGGATCTGTAGACTGGGCGCATTAAAACCTAGAGGGCTAAATGTAGATTTCAAAGTAACCCCTGGTATGTCAATCTAATATATCTAATATTTATAATTTATTCTATAATACTAGATAAGTTAAATTAATATTTAAGACTTATTGATATTTTTTTATCATATTGATGTTATTAATTACATAATTTTATGGTATTTTTTTGAGACATTATTTAGATTTTAGACTATTATGATGATGTGAAATCAGGAGATTAAGTCTACATGGTGGGATTATTTGGATTGGGGCACCCCCGCAGTGGTCCTCAGGGTGATGGGTCTGCGGTGATCCGAGTAGGATGTTCATTTGACAGTAATATATTCTAAACGCTTTTTTTCTCTTTTATTTTTCTAGAAACGTGGAATGGGGAGGCGTTTGCACATAACCATTTACTTTAGAGTCAAGATCCTCATCAATAATGCCCATCCATATAATATTCATCATTGGAATACTCTGAGTATCTATACTTATCACCTATGGCTTCCAACAGGTCCAATATTATGCATGAATGATTTGACACCCTATACCCTACATTGTGAGCGGCGGTGCGGGGTAGCCAACTGAGTGGGAGGAGCATCGCGCCGACTATATGGTTGGTGCGGTGCCTCGTTCCGCTTTTTCCAGGGACGGTGGTGCTGATGGCTCCATGGTCTCTGGATGTGTCTGCTCACGCACCGCCGACAGGGTTATGGGTTAATTTTTTATATGCACGGACTTTATGCAACTTGCCCATATATAAGATGGCGACTTGGGGAGCAAAGGAGGTGGGCGCGCATGCGCAAATCACTACTGAAGAGTTTCCGTGACTACGGTGAAGCTTCTACACTATTGGATGAAGATGGGAGCTACAACTTCCGGCTTACCCGGTGCGCGGCTGCGCACCAGAGAGGATCCACGCCAATATGGAGGACAAGCATGGAGATGCGATGTACTGTGTTTACAATGGTATGTGCAACGCCCCCCTCCACCGATTATCGCTATTATTGTTTTTATGAAACACAGGTGGATTAGTTTATAAGGTATTACATGCACTGGCACTTTATTTTTGTAATGTTTTTGAATTTGCACTTATTTTTTATATGAGACTGTACACTGATGCACTTTATAATGTGTTTACTTGAAAATCATACCTTATATGCACTTTATGATGTTAAATTATGTATAATTATGTATAATTATGTAAAGACACTGATTAATGGGAGGGGCTATATATACCCTCTCCATAAGTCACTTGAACATGCTTGAAAATGGCGGCGTGAGGCTGCTGAAACGTAGCACTTATCTTGTAACACTGGGAATGGAATAAACCACCTTTTCTTTTTTTGGATAAACTCCTGTGTGCTGTGGAATCATTGGATGTTATCTATCTATCTATCTATCTATCTCAGTGATAGAAATAAGATTACTAATCCTCCATGTACCCGCATTGTTTTGATAACTGTTGCCCTTGGTTACGACCCACTATGGCGGGGGTAACACATGATCAGTTCACCTGCAGTCTCCTAAAGGTAATGGCAGTTTGTCTCCACTGAGCTTATAAGTAAGGGGGATTGTGGGAAAGTGTGTGCTCTGTTGCCTGGCAACAGTAGGGTTAGAGCTCAGAGAGGAAACTACTTGATCAAATCCATGGGGGAGAAGAACTCTACAGGGATATAAGTTATTTTCCTTAAAAACAGCACATTTGTCGCCCTTTCCATATATGTATGGGGCACACATTTGATTTTACCAAATTTGCTCTCTGGGACAATCCTGTTAAAGAGAATTCAATGTATGCATTTCTTTTTATGATTCAGTATTAATAGTCATACATGAAATCCAGCATTATAATAGTGAAATATACATTCAGCCTAAATTCTTATTTTAGGTTATAACAGGAGGTCATATTAAAGGTCAGAGAACTCATATTACTTCCCTGTCACCCCCCCATTAGACTTAATATACCCATACAGTACTTACACCCCAACTTTTTGTGTAATAAAATTGAATAAACAATATATACTTGGTCATTTGGGAACATCAGCAAAGTGTCTAGTTAAATAATTAGATTTAATACAATTAACATTATGATTTTGACACATTATATTCATTAGATCTAGTCATCATTTGCAAGTCTAGAATTCTAGATGTATTCTGAGCAATATTTAGGATTTCTGTACCTCTCCTGTGTCATCTTGTCCTTTTCCTCATCTCCTGCTCTTTATGTGCACTCCCTCTGATAGCTTAGGCCTGGACTGTACTAGTGGCTGGTACAGATAGCTCCATACACTTGATGATGTCACATGTGTGATGTCATAAGGGAAGATTAACAAAGAAAGCCAGTAAGGCCACTGTATGATTTTATATTGTTAATTTCAATGGGATCTGTTAGGCTTCCATTGTGATATCTAACATTTTACAAGACAAAATATTAACCTGTTGGGGACGGTGGGCGTACAGGTACGCCCTTGCATCCTGATACTTAACGATGATAGGGCATACTTGTACACCCTCCGTATTTCCGATCCCTGCTGCTCACTGGCCAGTGATCAGAACGGGACTACTGCTATCTATCAGCAGCCATCCCGGCACATCGCCTAGGGGGATCCTGAGACCATGAGCGTCGTGATTCGCCGGTCAATTTTGACCGGCAAATCATGTTTTTTTCCAGGCTAATCGGGTCTCTGGTGACCTGATGGCCCAGAAAATAAGGGTGATCAGGGTGCCACCTCCTCCTATCTCCTACCATTGGTCAGTCAGGACTGATCGACCAATGGCAGGAGGGGGTGGGAAGGAATAAAGTTCAGATCCCCCGCTCTGCCTGCCCATGGAAGTCCAGGTAGTTCTGTAAGATCTGGCCCTTCAGATGTTGCAGAACTACAACTCCCAGCATGCCTGGACAGTCCTGGCATGCTGGGGAGTTGTAGTTTTGCAACATCTGGAGGGGCAGAGTTTGGAGACCACTCTACAGTGGTCTCTAAACTATAGATCTCCAGATGTTGCAAAGCTACAATTCCCAGCATGCCCAGACATGCTGGGCATTGTAATTCTCTGCAACATCTGGCCCTTCAGATGTTGCCAATCTACAACTCCCATCATGCCTGGACAGTCTGGGTACGATTTTTTTTTTTTAACATTAACATGCTGGTGTTCTCCTATACTTTTTATTTTCACAAGGATGTAAAAGGAGAAAAAGACCCCCAAAATTTGTAAAACAATTTCTCCATAGTACGGAAAATACCCCATATGTGGACGCAAAGCGATCTGTGGGCGCACGACATGGCTAAAGAGTGAGAGAGCACATGTACAATTGAAGCCTAAATTGGTGATTTGCACAGGGGTGGCTTCTGACATAAACGTTAAAAAAAACACCACATGTTATCCCTTTTTGGAAACTACCACCCCTTAAGGAATGTAACAAGGGGTGCAGTGAGCATTTACACCCCACAGGTGTCTAAAAGATTTTTGGAACAGTGGTCCGTGAAAATTTTAAATTTAATTTATTTGCACAGGCCATTGTTCCCAAAATCTGTGCCAGTGGGGGTGTAAATGCTCAATGCACCCCTTGCTACATTTCTTGAGGGGCGTAGTTTCCAAAATGGGGTTACTTGTGGGGGGGGGGGGGGGGGGTTTCCGCTGTTCTTGGCACCATTGGGGCTGTGTAGAGGTGACATGGCCCCCCGACTTCGATTCCAGCCAAATCCTCTCTCCAAAATCCCAAAGTTCCTCCTTCCCTCCTGAGCCCTCTGTTGCGCTCGCACAACACTTTACATCTACATATGGGGGCATTTCCAGAATCGAGAGAAATTTGGTGTGCTTTTGTGTGCTTTTTCTCTATTAACCCCTTGTAAAAATGAATAATTAGGGGTTGCACCAGCATTTTTTTTTATATTTTTTTATTAAAAATGTTTTAGTAAACAATAAACAAAACAAGACAGAAAGTCATAAGGATGAATGGATAAACTCGAAAAACATAGTATGCCTCAGAACAGAGCAGGAATCCCCCGACCAGGTACATACATCTTCCCATGGGACCACATATCTCCCGCCCTAACAGGGCCAGATTAAGGCTGCCTGGAAGACGGAGCACTTTACTATGATGCCCCCCCCCCCCCGATAGTTCCCCCACATTAGGTTGTAGTTCCCCCAGATTAGGTGTAGTACAAGTCCCCGCACATTAGGTTGGCAGTACAAGTCCCCCCCACATTAGGTTGGCAGTACACGTCCCCGCACATTAGGTTGGAAGTACAAGTCCCCCGAACATTAGGTTGGCAGTACAAGTCCCTGCACATTAGTTGTGCAGTTGCAGTTCCCCCACATTAGGTGTGCAGTACAGACCCCCACATTAGTGTGTGCAGTACTGTTCCCCCACATTAGGTGCAGTACAGTTCCCCACATTAGGGTGCAGTACAGTTTCCCCCACATTAGGTGCAGTACAGTTCCCCCACATTAGGTGCAGTACAGTTCCCCCACATTAGGTTGGCAGTATAGTTCCCCACATTAGGTGCAGTATAGTCCCCCATATTAGGTTGGCAGTATAGTTACCCACATTAGGTTGGCAGTATAGTCCCCCACACTAGGTTGGCAGTTTAGTCCCCACATTAGGTGCAGAATAGTTCCCCACATTAAGTGCAGTATAGTTCCCCACATTTAGGTGCGATATAGTCCCCCACATTAGTGTGCAGTATAGTTCCCCCCACATTAGGAGCAGTATAGCTCCCCCAAATTAGGTGCAGTATAGTTCCCCACATTAGGTGCAGTATACTTTCCCCACATTAGGTGCAGTATAGTTTCCCCAAATTAGGTGCAGTATAGTTTGCCCACATAAGGTGCAGTATAATTCTCCAAATTAGGTGCAGTATAGTCACCCACATTTTGTCAAAAACTAAGCAAAAACCTTAATAAATCTTTCTGATTAAAAAAACAAAAATATTGTTAAAGGGGATTCCTACAAATAAAAAACAGAGACTAAGGATCATAAATGTTCCAAATCTCTGTACCTGAGACAAGGTTGTGTTATATAAGAAGCTGTTCATAGACGATATACTTATTAACAACACATATTACATCTTCATGTATAAGGGAGAGACTAAAACATCTCTACAGGTCTAGATTTTACATCTAGCCTGATCGTTATCAGTAATTAATATAAATATTAATTACCTGTCTCGTGGTTCCTTTCTTGCAGCTGATGAGGGTACATGTCACGTTCACCTTCTCACCGGGCATCAGTCACCTGTAAAAAGACACCGGTATGATAACATGCTCCTTATACATGCTACAGACGCTAATATATATAAACACTCTAGGGCCAGAACTACTTATCTCAGGGATTATGAAACCACATAAAGAAAAGGGAACACAAAAATAAATAAATAAAGGAACACATTGTGATCTAGATTATTATTTTTTCTTACTTAAAATATTTTGTACATTTTAAATACTTTTTTTTTATAAAATATTTTATCTAATTTTTTTTTATAATATATAAAACAGTTAATCATGTAATAGGAATGTATGCCCTTTAATTCTGAAAGTGGGGGGGGGTGGGGGGCGTTGAATTATTTTATTAATTGTTTTACCCCTCTGTCCACCATCTTTTATTCCCCCTTGTCATCCTTGTCCACCCCTCACCCCTGTTAACTGTCGCTGCCTGCCCCGTCTCCCATGTCCACCCCCATTTCTCCCGAGTCCACCCTCTTGTCATCAATGTCGACCTTGGCCAACCCTTTCCAACCCCTGTTACCTATGTTTCCATCTCCGTCCACCCCTCTGACAACCCCCAACCCCCCCCCCCCCACATCTACCTCTCTGTCACCCATGTCCATTCCCTATTCTCCCCTCTGTCCCTCTTTGTCACTCCTATCCACCCTTATTTTACCCCCCTTATCACCCTTGTCCACCCCTCTAACCCCCTGTCTCCCATGTACAACCCTCCTGTCATCCATGTCCACCTTGGCCACCCCTATGTCACCCCATGTTCACCCCCCCGACCCCGACCCCCCATTCTCCACTCACACTGGCCACAACCTTGTCACCTATGTCCATCTTTTCTGTCCCTTTGTCACCCTTGTCCACCCCTCTGTCACCCCCCTACACCCACCTGTCACCCATCTACACTGTTCTACAACCCATCACCCTAGTCTTTCTCCTTCAACCTATTTACATTTTCCTTCCCCACAAATATATATAATATTAAAATATATAATCACGGATTTGCTGACCCACCATGTTGGCCTGTATTTGTTATTTTCCATTCTGCGATGATTGTTGCTCTTTTGGCCTATGTGTCGATATTATATGACCCAGTATTCACTTTCTGTACATGATGCGCTGCACTGGAGTTTTTGTTTTACTGTTTACTTTCAATAAAACATGTTTTGAATATATAAAAAATATATATAATCACCACAGCCCAAGTTGCCTAACTTTAGACCCCTACATAATATATTCTAAAAATGCCTCATATCAAATTCCCATGTCAGATGTTTCCCATCCTCCACTCTTTCTTGTGCTCTAATACAATGCTAACTCCCCTCCTGAGCTCTAATACAATGCTAACTTCCCTAATCAAATACACTGCAGACCCCCCACTAATACAATGCCGACCCCCCTCCCCCTGTTATACTGCTGATCCCCTCCCCCTAATACACTGCTGTTCCTCTCCTCTCACCATCCCCCCTAATACACTGCTGTTTCCCCCTCCCCTCCCCCTAATGCTGACCCCCTTCCTCTCCCATCCCCCCAATACACTGCTGACCTTCCTTCCCATTCCCCTAATACACTGCTGATGCCCCCCTCCCATCCCCCTAATACAATGCTGTATCCACCCTCCCCCTAATACCATGCTGATCTCCTCTCCCCCTAATACAATGTTGATCCCCCTCTTCCCCCTAATACAATGCTGATTCCCCCATCCCCCTAATACAATGCTGATTTCCCCATCCCCCTAATACAATGCTGATTTCCCCATCCCCACAATACAATGCTTATTCCCCCATCCCCCTAATACAATGCTGACCCCCCTCCCTTTCCATCCCCCAAAAACCCTGCTGCCATCCCCCTAATACACTGCTGATCCCTCCTCCCATCCCCCCTAATACAATGCTGATCCACCCCTCCCCCCTAATGCAATGCTGATCCACCCGGCCCCCCCTAATACACTGCTGTATCCCTCCCCTGTTCCCCTCCACTTAATACAATGCTGTCCCCCCCCCCCACCAGGGCCAGATTAAGGCTGCCTGGAAGACAGAGCACTACCTTATGATGCCCCCCCGACAGTTCCTTCACATTAGGTGCAAGTATAGTTCCCCCACATTAGGTTGTAGTTCCCCCAGATTAGGTGCAGTATAAGTCCCCGCAACATTATTGTTGGCAGTACAAGTCCCCGCACATTAGATGTGCAGTACAGTTCCCCCACATTAGGTGTGCACTACAGTTCCCCCCACATTAGGTGTGCAGTACAGTTCCCCCACATTAGGTGTTGCACTACAGTTCCCCCACATTAGGTGTGCAGTACAGTTCCCCCACATTAGGTGTAATATAGTTCCCCCACATTAGGTGCAGTACAGTTCCCCCACATTAGGTGTGCAGTACAGTTCCCCCACATTACGTGTGCAATACAGTCCCCCCACATTAGGTGTGCAGTACAGTTCCCCAGATTAGGTGCTGTATAGTTCCCCCATATTAGGTGCAGTACAGTTCCCCACATTAGGTGCAGTACAGTTCCCCCACATTAGGTGCAGTACAGTTCCCCCACATTAGGTGCAGTACAGTTCCCCACATTAGGTTCAGTACAGGTCCCCAACATTAGGTGTGCAGTACAGTCCCCACACATTACGTGTGCAATACAGTCCGCCCACATTAGGTGTGCAGTACAGTCCCCCACATTAGGTGCTGTATAGTTCCCCCATATTAGGTGCAGTACAGTTCCCCCACATTAGGTGCAGTACAGTTCCCCCACATTAGGTGCAGTACAGTTCCCCACATTAGGTTGGCAATGTAGTTCCCCACATTAGGTTGGCAGTATATTCCTCCACACTAGTTTGGCAGTATAGTCCTCCACACTAGTTTGGCAGTATAGTCTTCATCATTAGGTGCAGTATAGTTCCCCACATTACGTGCAGTAGAGTTCCCAACATTAGGTGCAGTATTGTCCCCCACATTAGGTGCAGTATAGTTCCCCCACATTAGGTGCAGTATAGTTCCCCCACATTAGGTTCAGTATAGCTCCCCCATATTGGGTGCAATATAGTTCCCCACATTAGATGCAGTATACTTTCCCCACATTAGGTGCAGTATAGTTCCCCCACATTAGGTGCAGTATAGTATCCCACATTAGGTGCAGTATAGTTCCCCCACATTAGGTGCAGTATAGTTCCCTCACATTAGGTGCAGTATAGTCCCCCACATTAGGTGCAGTACAGTTCCCCCACAGACATTCAGCCTTCAGCCATATACAGTGTATGGCTGGAGGCTGTATACCTGTTTACTGCCCCACTTCAATATTCCGACCTCCACTCCGGGGTCACAATCTACTGCTATGGCCTATGGGCCACAGCAGTAGGTCCCTGGACCGGAGGTTGGATGGTCGGAACACTGAAGGTGACGTGCCGCTGGTCACTTACCATGCGCGTATGTCCTCCTCACTGCTCCGCTCTGCTCTGTTACTATGGGCGCACGCACGAGATGTCAGTGACGTCCCTGCTTGCACTACCTGCCGGAGGCCCAATGCGTTTTTGAAGTTAACGCAGGGCCGCAGAGAGGTAACCGGGGCATCCTTGTGTCCTGAAAAGATTTTTCAGGACACAGGGATGTCCCTAATGTGACGTGTGCCCCCTGCGGGCACAGGGTCCGGAGCAGGCGCTCCATAAGCGCCAATGATGATCCGGCCCTGGCGGCCGCTGGATGGGGACAAAAATGCAGCCACATCTCAAAGCGGCCCCAGGGCCTGTGGCCCAACGGGAAATTTCCTGGTAGGCCAGTCCGGCCCTGCCCCTATGTTACCCATGTACACTCCTCTACACCCCCAACACCCCTCTGTCACCCATATACACCACTTTATCACCCATGTACACTCCTCTACACACCTGTACACTCCTCTACACACCTTAGCTCTAATACAAAGCTAACTCCTTAATCAAATACACTGCAGATCCCCCCACTAATTCACTGCAGATTCCCTCCCCCTAATTTACTACACCCCCCCCCCTAATACACTGCTGTTCCCCTCCTCTGCCATCCCCCCTAATACACTGCTTTTTCCCTCCCCTCCCCTAATGCTTACCCCCTTCCTCTCCCATCCCCCCTAATACACTGCTGATCCCCCTCCCATCCCCCTAATACACTGCTGATCCCCCCTCCCATCCCCCCTAATACAATGCTGATCCCTTCTCACCTAATACAATGCTGATCCACCCTCCCCCTAATACCATGCTGATCGCCCCTCCCCCTAATACAATGCTGAACCCCTCTCCCCCTAATACAATGCTGATCCCCATTCCGCCTAATACAATGCTGATTCCCCCATCCCTCTAATACAATGCTGATCTCCCCATCCCCCTAATACAATGCTTATTCCCCCATCCCCCTAATACAATACTGATCACCCCTTCCCCCTAATACAATGCAGACCCCCTTCCCTTCCATCCCCCAAAACACTGCTGCCATCCCCCTTAATACACTGCTGATCCCCCTCCCATCTCCCCTAATACATTTCTGATCCACCCCTCCCCCTAATACAATGCTGATTCCCCCCAGCCCCCCTAATACACTGCAGTATCCCACCCCTGTCCCCCTCCACTTAATACAAAGCTGCCCCCCCCCCCGGGCCAGATTAAGACTGCCTGGAAGACGGAGCACTTCATTATGATGCCCCCCCCCCCCGACAATTGCCCCGCATTAGGTGCGGTATAGCTCCACCACATTAGGTTGTAGTTCCCCCAGATTAGGTGCAGTATAAGTCCCCGCACATTAGGTTGGCAGTACAAGTCCCCACACATTAGGTGGGCAGTACAGTTCCCCCACAATAGGTGTGCAGTACAGTTCCCCCACATTAGGTGTGCAGTACAGTTCCCCCACATTGTACATTGCGACTCTCTCCCCTCTTTTTTTCTTTACTCTTCAACTTTGGTAGGGGCGCCACGCAAATTTTTTGTCAGTGTTCTTATTCACAGTAATATTCTTATTAAGTGTTTTTCTAGTTTGATTAACCCTGATGGTCGCTTTGCGTGCCTTTATGGCAATTTTGCCATGTGCCTTTTATATTGGCTGCAATATATCCCTCCCCCATATTCTAGTGATGTATTAAGGAGGGTGGTGTCCTTTGTCTCTTCCCTGCCAGATGTGCTCCTTCTTCCGGTAGGAGATTTCAATAATCTTTTGAAACCGTCCATAGATTAATTTGGGGGTAGAGGGGCCCCTATAGAGTCTTCTGTTACCGGTCTGACTAGGTTTGTAGAGGAAGCTGGGTGGGTTGACTTATGGAGTCGGTGCAATTCTGCAGGTAGGCAGTATTCCTGCTACTCTAGTTCCCATGGTACTCTGTCACGTATTTATTTAGCGCTGGGTAATGACCTGTTCTTCCCATGGGTGGCGTTGGTGGAATATCTCCCCTTTCATTTATTGGATCATTCTCCTATTCATGTACACCTTAACTTCAGTTCTTGTTGGGGTCCTTGTGGCATCTTAATCCCTTCTGGTTTCAGGTACCCACAATAGGCCACACCCTGGTAGCGGATATTGAATCTTTCCTGGAAATTAATTGTGGCTCAGCTTCGCTGGGGGTAGTGTGGGATTCTCTGAAGGCTTTTGTCCGGGGTGTGTTTATTAGAGACATTACCACATGTAGATTGAAGAATCAAGGAATACAGGAGTTGTTGCAATTGCAGGTGCTTTCTGCAGAGAGGGATTTCCTTGGGAGTCCATCTGGTGCTGTTCAGGTTCGCTGGCAGTCTTTGAGTACTCTACTGGATGACATCTACTGCACATGGCGGATAATAAAGTTTTATTTCAGCAGCAGCAGCAGCAATATTTTGAAAGTGGGGAAAGCAATGGCCGTTTATTGGCACGTATGATTCGGGTGCAGCAGCGGTCTATGGCCATTCTCTTTCTCTGCAACAGTGCTGGGTCTCTGGTGCAGGAAGATGCTAAAATTCTTGGTGTGTTGGTCTCTTTTTATGAGGAGACGTATTCCTCCAAATTGTTTTATGATGATGTTACTGTGTATCAATTTGTTTCCTCTATCCCGGTGGCAGCCCTGTCGCAGACCCAGAGAGACTTCCTGAACATACTTTGAGAGAGTTGGAGGAGGCCCTGGGTAATTTGCAAAATCACCAAGTCATCAGGGGTGGATGGGCTACCCAATGAATATCTTAAACAATATAGTGATTTACTGCTTCATTAGTTACTAGTAGTTCTGCAGGCTGCTGAAGTTGAGAGGGGCTTAACTTCTTCTATGTCAGAGGCATTATTATAGTACTATTGCTGAAGCCTGGGAAAGATTCACTTTTGGTGGGTTCTTACCGACCAATCTCATTGTTGTGTTCAAATATTAAACTTTTGCGTCATATGGGCTTCGGTCTTCAATTTCTGAAATGGGTTCAGTTGTTATACGCGGCTCCGGGGCCAGAATCAGGACTAATGGTCTACTCTCCCACTCTTTTCCCCTGGGTAGAGGCATGCGCCAGGGGTGTCCCCTGTCCCCTTTTCTTTTTGCCATAGCCATAGAAACAATGGCCGTGTTGTTCGATCATCATTTTTCTTTTTCTTAATTTCCTTCCCTTATAGCCTGGTTTAATATTCTCCTACTCCTAATGTGTCTTCCAACGCTTATCTTTTTCTTTTCTTTTTTGGCGACTGCTACATAGGGTTATAACATGGTGCTCTAGTTTATATTTGTCATAAGAACCTGGAGGTAGGTGTCATTCGTGGGGGTGGGGGGAAGGGATGGGGGGTTGTTTTGATTTGTTCATGTGTGTTTTTTATGTTTTGTCAAAAACTAAGCAAAAACCTTAATAAATCTTTCTGATTAAAAAAAATAAAAATATTGTTAAAGGGGATTCCTACAAATAAAAAACAGAGACTAAGGATCATAAATGTTGCTAATCTCTGTACCTGAGACAAGGTTGTGTTATATAAGAAGCTGTTCATAGACGATATACGTATTAACAACACATATATCTTCATGTATAAGGGAGAGACTAAAACATCTCTACAGGTCTAGATTTTACATCTAGCCTGATCGTTATCAGTAATTAATATAAATATTAATTACCTGTCTCGTGGTTCCTTTCTTGCAGCTGATGAGGGTATATGTCACGTTCACCTTCTCACCGGGCATCAGTCACCTGTAAAAAGACACCGGTATGATAACATGCTCCTTATACATGCTACAGACGCTAATATATATAACACTCTAGGGCCAGAACTACTTATCTCAGGGATTATGAAACCACATAAGAAAAGGGAACACAAAATAAATAAATAAAGGAACACATTGGGATCTAGATTATTATTTTTTCTTACTTAAAATATTTTGTACATTTTAAATACTTTTTTTATAAAATATTTTATCAATTTTTTTTTAAATATATAAAACAGTTAATCATGTAATAGGAATGTATGCCCTTTA